>NW_028280928.1:917500-1217500 GCF_059751285.1 Brachycentrus maculatus
TTTTGGTGCAATTTAATGATTTCATATTGGTTCAACACAGGATTGGTCACGTTTTGTCGCAACTTTAATTAATATTTCCATAGAATACAGTAAACAAAACAGGTTTGCATTCAAAGGATTTTTGTGCAATATTGGAAATGTAACTTTTTAGTGAGTACCTTTCGAAATTTGTCAATCGAGGGTAGAATGGTAAATTTTATAAAATTAAACAACTTTGTTTAAACCACTTTTTTATTATTATTTATTTATCATTTTATTATTAGTACACTTTAACCAACCGGTTCCGACAAGAACATTGTCATCATCAGGGTTTATTAAATTCTAAAACATAAAAATACTAAAAAACATTAAAATACTCATAATTAATTGCATTCCCTTACCAAAAACTTCCACACTCCGTACACCATATGAAAATACGATTTAAAAAGTATCACAAAGTATTTGCGAAAAACATTCAAGAATGATAAATATTCAAAATATTATTAACTTAATTTCTCTCATTTAATTTTTTTAATTATTTAAATATTTTAGTAGAGTTGTGGCAATATGTATAGATTGGTAACAGATGCCATGTAGTTGTGCACGTGTCTATCTCCCGCGCATGCGCGGACTCCTCGGCACCCAACTGCTGTTGTCTGACGCAGCTGCCCCCGACTCCTCGAAGGCTCTACACTTCTCTCAAACTTTTCCGATCTGCCCTTACTGCATCCCTTGCTTAGGGGAAGCCATAAACATCACATAAAGAAAAACCAGTCATCAATTTATTTGATGATATAAGATTTTGTATCAGAAATGTATCAAATACGTTATTTTTAAGACCTAGATCTCAAGCGTACAAACCACAATGCACTCGGCTGCCCTGAGGCCTAGACGTGTGTTCACACTCAAGTTTTTTAAATAATATATACCTACATACATTTATAGGAATTTGGCTTAAAAAATAAATAAAATATTGTAATTTTTATAACTCCTTACCTTTCAATTACTCTTTTGCATTCAAAAACATGTATTTATTTCGATGAAAAAATTATTTTTTCAATTGAAAAACGGTGCTTAAAAAAATGTTTTACGTCAAATGTTACTTGGGTGAAGGGGAAAAAAAGTTGCGATTTAATGTAATTTTCATTTATTGTCTCGGCAGTTAATTTTTTGTTAAAACTATCCATGTTTAATTTAACTAATTACATTTAAATTATAAAGAAAATTCACAACATTTTGGGTAGGTATGTCTAAATCCTTGTTTGCAAATCTGGGTTTCTCCATTTGGGAGTAAGTATAACATTTTGACATCTCAACATAGATGAAGACTCAGCATACTTACAGGGCTTATGACCCGTCATAGGCTGGTTTGATCGATCAATTTATACATATATGTAACCACCATTCTACCAAGTAACAGCTTTTGAAAATTTCTTAAAAAAATACAATGTCCGTGACATTTTTTGTACGTCATGTATATTTATATAAGGGGTTACCACTAAATAAATGATACCACTATGCATCTTCAGTTCATAGTTTTTTTTTTAATTTTAAAGAGAAATATTTGTGTTTTTATTATTTACAAAAATATTTAAATTTCATACTTTTCTGTGAGCCTTCGTTGACGGTTAAAAAAAGGATATCTTGGATATCTCTTGCGGTAAATCTTCAAACTTGTGATATTTAATTAATACTTTTCTTATATTTAAGTTTTGTACTTACTTATTTATTAAAAACAGAGAAATACTTATATTTTTATTATTAACACTAATATTTAAATTTCATACTATTCCTGTGAGCCTAAGCGGCTCATTATTAAAAATAGATATCAAATTGTGATCGAGTGGGTTCGAACCGAGAAACTATGACTTTAGAGTCCGCGACACTAACCACGGGACCACAACCCAACTTTGGTGGAACTATATTATTTATAATAAAATAACAACTATAAAGTGGTTTTCGAAAAGCATAATAATATTATCTCTTTTGGAATACCTCCCCTCACACTTCTTCCTCCTTTGCAGTTCCTTATCCCTAAGTTTACCCCTACATATCAGTACTGAAAATTAAATAGTGAATTTAAGAGAGGAATTATTCGGCACATGGCCGCCATATGGCGTTAGGTGGCACGGGGGTAGAAGCGTGGCAAAGCGGAGTGGAACTTGGAGAGAAGAGGCAAGAACTCTACAGCAAGGGTGGCCAACCCGCGGCCCACGGGCCGCATGCGGCCCGTCGGGTGTCTTCTTGCGGCCCGCGGAGCAAATCACACATTTTTTTCTTTAGTGTACACAAAACCACCAAAAAAACATTTCATATCCCATAAATGGAAGTATTTCACTATCCTGACAATTTAAAGACCCATAATGACGTCAAGTAGTAAAGACGTTGGACAAAAGAAGAGAAGAGTAACAGAAGAACTGAGAAGTTTTTAAGACAGATGGACCATAAACTATTTTTTCGTGGAATTTAAAACAAAGCCAACATGCCTAGTATGCAATGATTCTGTTTCTATCTTGAAAAAGTATAGCATTATATATATATATATATATATATATATATATATATATATATATATATATATATATATATATATATATATATATATATATATATATATATATATAAATATATAAATGTATATTTTTTGCTTTGAATAATAAAATAAATTTTGTTTTACGGCCCGGAAGGAAATCTCATTTCTAAAATCTGGCCCGGCTACTGAAAATGTTGGCCACCCATGAACTAGAGGAAAGGGTCTCGCAACAGTTGCGAATATTACCTACAAATTACAAATTACACGAGGAAGTAACCGCAAGAATGGGAAGATGTTATTATGTTTAATTTTTGTGGTTGTTTTTATAATAATTCATGTTTTGATCGATGTTTCGTTACGTTAAGTACTGAGATGTTCGTTTGGGGATGATTGGTTAAACATTTTTCAAAGAATCTTCTAGCATTAATAATATTTGAGGTATGTCTATATGTTTATACACAAATACATACTGCATTTAACCCTTTTTACAGATGTCTTAACAAAGACAAAACTTTTTAGAAAAATAATATAATGGTATGGATTTTTTACACAGCTTACTACGTGCAATCGGGTGGTTTAAAATATTTTTTTATTATTTTTTATTTTATTTTATTTTATTGGAAGGAAGAACAACAGTTACAATATATGATACATACAGAATACAAAAAATAAAATCATGAGTACCAATTATAGTTCTTCACAACTATGCATAAGAGAGGTCTATATAAAGGAAGAGACATGAGACAAGGAAGGGATAAATATATGCGAACATTAAAAAAACCAATATATATTTCAATTATAAAATTATGTTAGGTGATAGTCTTACTATTGATGGGTAAATTTATTAAAATAATGATTGATAATTCATAATAGAAATCATAAATATGTATATATTAAATGCTAATTATTATATGTGTTTATAAGAGGTGTGACTAACAGGTAAAAATTATTCGATAACCCGGTTGAAATGGTATTTATTCTGTTTAAATTTTTTTTCAGCCTAAGTTTTTGTCAAATTTGTGTACTGATTGACGTGGTTAGCTTTAAATGATCGATTTCTTAAATCAAATCAAGTAACAATTTCGTTTAAAAAATGTTTCAAACTCAGATTTTTAAAACTACACCGTTCGAACCTTATATATACATATATTCTTAGCATTAAATACTAGACCTGATAACGCAAAGTTTTATTGATTTTACGAACAAATAAACAACAAAAATGCAGGACTTATAAAATCTTCACATACGAGTATATGCTGAACGAACAATGAACAAAAATAAAAATTCAGAACAAAATCGTCACATCCTTGTCAACAATCAATTGTATATATTTTTTAAGTACACACACCACTCATTAAACAAATGAAAGAGGGCAAGTTTTGTTTACTGAACAGACAAATTAACAAAAACTAAAATTCAGGACTTCACATCCTTGTCGACAATCAATTTCAAACACTTTTTAAGTACACGCACCACTCATAAAACAAACGAAAGTAATCGAGATTGAGTGAGAACATCCATTGTTCTCAAAGTTGTCTATCTTTGATCCACTTTATGTCAAAAGCGTAAATTCCAGAGTGCCGAGATGTGTTTTTTCGCCCCATCCGTCACCCCCTAACATCGGGGGGCATTTTGACACCCCAGGGAACAATAGGGTAGTGATACTTGACTCTCGTCCGCATTGTGTTCAGGTAGGGAGGTTCTATTTGTCTACTCGACTTGATTGATTTTATGTTTTGCACTCATTCTGACCGCCATAAAATATGTTTGCAAATATTTTTGTTGCGGTGTTTACCTACTCCATGTGGCGAGACGGTATCCTACTTGAAATAAATTATTCAATGCCATTTTTACCATAAATATTACACTTTTATACGTGACAATTCACGAACCTAACTTATTTTTATAACATCCTCATTTAAAATAATTTTACTACATTTTGAGTGTGTCCAAATACTTGGATATGAAAGTGTATACAAAGAATATGGAAGTCTGGGCATTTACGGGGCTGACGACCGTCATAGACTGGTTTAAGTGATCACTTTACACACGTGTAACATTCGCCAACTATTGACAACCGCACTACTCAAGTTCTTGGAAGTTCTATATATATGAACCAATATTGAAACATTGTTCTTGAATCGTTAGAACTTCACTAGAGACATCTTTTCATCTCACCAATAGATGTCTTAAACCACTTAAACCAGCCTCTGACCTTCCATATTCTTCTTCATCTTTGATGAGATGTCAAAAAATAATTTGTTAATTTTTTTGTTTGAATTTATATTAAATTACCATCCAATTATGTAGAATCCGAAATAAAACTGATTTCAAATATTTTTTAAAGAAATAAGTGAACAAGTTCAGCTACTTTAAAAACACAAGACAACAAAAAAGTGTCAACATACTTAATTTAATATTTTAAAAGCAGTTTTTTTTAAATCGATGATATTAAAAATGTGAATTCATATAAATAATTTCAATACAACATTTTGAGTGTGTCCAAATACTTGTTCACAAAATCTGGATTATCTCCAATTACAGGAGTTATTTTCATATTATTTTTTGACATTCCAAGAATTTGAGTAGTGTGGTTGTCAATAATGGGTAGAATTGGTGAATGTTACAAGTGTGTAAAGTGATCACTTAAACCAGCCTATGACGGTCGTCAGCCCAGTAAATGCCCAGACTTCCATATTCTTCTTCATCTTTGATGAGATGTCAAAAAAAAATTATAATAATATGAAAATAATTTCAATTATTGTGTTCTTTTATACATTTTTAAATTAAATGCAAAAGATCTGTTTTTGGTAAATTTGTTTTAAATTAAATCTAAATTGTGTGTTTTAATACTTGTATAGGTATGTAATATATTATGTACCTCCTTAATAATAACACAAATCTTTAAGAAATAAACTCACTACTCATAACCTGATGAAAGGAACAGTTATTTAATAAACTTAATTAAAATAATGGCATTCCAAAAGTTAATGCCGTAGTCATAAATAATATAAAAGAACAGTTAATATATCTAACTCCTTAAAAGTCGAATAACTATTAGTATTTTTTTTTAAATTAAATATTTAGCATTTTTCTCTGTAGTTTTGCTTTATTTTTTGTTTAATATAAAATTGAAGAATTCCACTACACATCATTTCAGCGAGTGTTTTTGCCTAGAATTTTCACTCATGAATTACATAAAATTATAGTAACTTTAAACAAACATAAATCCACTGACGAGTAGGCATAGGCTATGGAAACTTAAAAAGTTAAAGCCTGAGTAGGGTCATAATAAGCGGTGTTGCATAAGCCGTAGCTAGATTTTAGAGTCACTTGGACGTCAGGTAATTAAAAAAAATATAACATATCATTTTTGATGATACTTCATGAGCACACTCCAAAGTACTCGATCCTAACATAAAGTTAAAAGCTCAGCTTTTTTATGTACCGTACGCACCAGTTAGATACTTTTCTGCCGATAGACTCGCAATTTATAACTTACTCTCAGGATATCTTCTATGTGAATATTCGTTATTTATAACTTAACTCCGAGACCCGAGTCCTTTGTGCAGGACCGCAGGACCTAAGAGCCGCTGCCTCGGGCCGCCAAGAAGCCGCGATAAATTGCACATTTAGTCACGGTATTCCTAATGAATTCTGTTTACGATTCAGGAACTAAACACTGAGCCTTATTGAATGTAGGGTGAATCCTCCCTCACACGTCTGGGCGGAGGTGTGGGAATCGGATTCTTCAGGTAGATTAGGTGAGATTTGATTGCCGATTTATATGAACTTAACGATGCTGCAATACTAACTGAAAAACAATTCGTACGGAAAAGTTGTTCAATGTTTTACTATTGTTGTATTAAAAAAAAGATCATTGCATTTAAATCAATTTTTATTTTTATTTTATTCATATGTAAACACGACTAGTTTTGAGAACCATTTGTGTTTTCATCAACAGGTGATGATGCAAAAAATAGTTTTTTGTGTGTGTTTTATTATTTTTTCGTATTTGTTTTTATATTTATATCATAATATTATTCTACAAAAGAAATGATTGTTGTACTTGTAACCTCTTATCCGCACCCCAATGGTGCATAGGGTACTGCATCATATAAACGCAGTGTTATCTAGATCGTTAATACATGAAAGAAGGGTGATCAGCTCCTCGCTTCAGGTACCAGTCCAGGGTAATAATGAATAATTATTAGAGTGAAAAAACCACTTATATTTATTTGACCCTCCCCTGGGAATCAAACCCGGGACCTCCAGCACGGAAGCTACACACGGTAACCATTACACCACGGAGGTGGACAATAAATGGTAATTCAATAATAAAAAAACCTATTATATTTCTCAAGTTCGCTTAGTACACAAACTAATATTTACACGTAATTGAACATTATATGTATTTACATCTTATTTAATTTGAGTTTCACTTAGTAAATACCACTATTTCTTACACCGTATAAAAATGATAATGGATAAAATAAAAATGGATAAATTTTACCACAAAATGATAAATTAATGAAATTATTTACATCTTCTTCTTATAATAATCATATCTTTTTTGTTGATAAATCATTAAAAGAGCTTTTTTTAAATCAACAAGAAGGTTATTGAAAGCTTGCATGAAGATTTTAGTGACTATAAACGTCTTGCGTTATAAATGTCTGTTTTCAACTAAAGGCTGAAAATGGTACTAACCAAACTATAAAATTTAATTCTCCACGATTTAAGTTATTTTGATTTTTGTCTAAGGCGCAGATATTTTCAACTTCTACGGTGTGATTTCTAAAATATGATATATTCATTTCGGGGTGGCATTTTTTACACCTAAATGTCCAGAAAATGTGAATCGCAAACCATTAAGCTAAATTATATTCACAAGGGATGGAATAGAGATCACATTAGCCCTTCAGCTATTTCCATCCACCGAAGTTCCCATACTAATTTTTGTACTGGGTTTATGGATACTTTGGCAATATGTTGTCAAACTATGGTTCGTGGCCTTAAGATCACAAAATTTTGACAAATTAAGATAAAAGTGGAAAAATAAAGATACAAAGTAATTATTCTAATATGTGAATATTTTTAAGTGTCACGGCTCCTTCTTTGTTTCTTATTAAAATTTATAATTATTTTACTTTATCCATTTTTTTGCTATCGTGTAATTTTTTAAAATAATTTATTTGATATATTTTATTGTTTTTAATGTAAAAAAAATTACAGTTTCTTAACGATGTTCAATTGAATGAATATATAATATATTGAAACAAAATAAATGTAGGTAATTTTCCCTGGACCTTATTTAACGTTTTTGTGAAAGTTTTTTTAATAAGATGCCTAATTCTTCATTTTAATTAAGTTCTTCCTAATATTTTTATATTATGTATATATTTAAAAAGGATATGAAGAGTCCACAGCATTCAAAATTTGCATTTCATAAATAAAAATAGTTTATAATTTAATCTGCCTTTAGGCAGATTATATTATAAATAAAAGCAGAATTATTTGTGAGTACAATAATGATTCTTAAGAACTTATCACGAAAATAGATTTTTAAAGGTCCTTATCAAATAAACGCGAGCCTCTTTGGATATCGAAGTTTAAGAACCACTGAAAGCCTAAGAATTCATCCCTTTCCTTATAAAACCGTGACGACATTAATGACGCAAACGTTTAATATTTTGCAACCCTTGAAGTATCCACAACCTTAAGGTTCCACATAACGGAATGTATTAATCTATTAAAAATATTTATTTCTTACATTATTATGACATAAATCCTCCGGGCTTATTGCTGTGGCGAATTCACCTTAATGGCATAAAGAAAATACAATTTTGGGGTTGCATTTTAAATTGCATCTATAATATATCCAGGAAACTTATTTACATGGATTCTTGTTGTGCATGCATTTTTGAAATTTTAAAACAACTTTTTTATTAGATTCAAGTTTTGTACTGACATTTTTTGGTGAAACTGCATTTTATATAATACAATAACAACTATATAGTAGTGGTACATGCATTTTAGAAAATTTTAGAAAATATTTTTTTCATTAGATTTTAATCTTGTACTGATATTTCTTGGTGGAACTGTATTGCAACTGTGGAAGGTATGCCAGATACTTGAAAGCGGTCAGGTTAGGAGTCGAAACAATCGGCGGGTGTGTATGAGGAGATGCATGAACGTGGAAAAGGCGAGAATGTTTGCAAAGACAGAGTGGTGTGGAGTTCTATTCTCTCTGCCTACCCCTGCGGGGAAGCGCGTGATGGTTAGTTAGTTAGTTAGTCAACTGTATTTCATATAGTAAAATAGCTATGATATGTTTTTTTCCACATATATTTATTTGACCAGTGACCGGTTTTCGTCGTTACCGACATCATCGGACTGGTGAGATTAGAAAATTAATAATAAAAATTAGAAAAGGTAAATTACGAAATGTAAGCACCTTCTATTATCGACCTTTATTATATCTGTGAGGGGTGCCTTTAAGAGGAAAATATTACTTCTGGTGTAAATGTCCACTTTCTATCTGATTTTTATATTATTATCTACCTGTCTATACACAAGAATGTATGTATGTGTATGTGTGTGTGTGAGTGTGTTTGTATGGAATAACTTATGATATATATATATATATATATATATATATATATATATATATATATATATATATATATATATATATATATATACATATATATATATATATATATACAATATATATATATATATATATATATATATATATATATATATATATATATATATATATATATAATATATATATATATATATATATATATATATATATATATATATATATATATATATATATATATATATATATTATATATATATATATATATATATATATTATATATATATATATATATATATATATATATATATATATATATATATATATATATATATATATATATATATATATATATATATATATATATATATATATATATATATATATATATATATATGTATGTTTATTATAATAAATATACGAGAAATGAAATTATTAAATTATTTTCTTTGAAGTTTAGTGTGATGATTACATATTTTGATGTTCAAATTGGACATGATATGTTTTCTACCTGCATTTACTGATTGAATTGCAATATTGACCATCGGTGTTCCCATTTTTGGAGATGGCATTTTAATCTCTACAATATAGAATGTGACAGTAGGATAAACGGACTGAGCAAGTTGTCGCCGTTTGACATTTATGACTCAATATTTTAGACCTGTTGACACTTTTATTCGATCACTGACCATTTGCTTGTAATGAATGGCAACTTGAGTAGCTCTTGTTATCTCAAGTTATAAAATATATGAGATATATGTATAATGTGATCACTTTCAGTGTGATAATAATCGTTGAAAGCGATCTAATACTAAAACCATTTGTTAAACACGTTCAAGTTTTTTTTTAAGTTGCCATTTAAGAACATTTTACTTCCGTAAATTTTTTAGGACTATTATTGTTGGATTGTAGCCTTGGTCAGTAATCCTGGACTTGCAGAAAAATCGGCAGGTATAATGTGGAATGATGTGGAAGAGGGGAAGATTGTTTTGCAAAGAAAAAAGTTTGTCATTGAGATTCGAAAACAATTTTAATATAATAAAATGCAAAACCGAATAATTTCAACAGAACATCTTATATTTGGGACCCAAATATTGCAATAACCTCCCTACAGATAAAAAAAAAGAAGTTTAAAAAAACACAAAAAGAACAAAATCTCTAGTCGCTCTCCAAGCAAGATTCTTTTTTGGAGAGGCACAGCGTAACTAGTTCAAGAAACGTTAAAAGTAGAATTGTCTAGTAAATGAATTAAATTGTAATATTTTTTGTAACTTTATTAAATAAATAATGGTGTGGCGTTCTATCTCTCTGCTTACCTTTGCGCCTCCTACCAAACGGCCTGATAGTTTATATTTTAAATATTAAAATCCAACACTGATTTTAAGAGTCTACTGAATTGTATTTTATCGTTAAAAATTCATCAAAATAAAATATTTGGCAATTGTTTCGCCTTGTTATGTCATTTTCAGACTATTATAAGTTAGAAAAAAGAACATAAAACCACTCTCCCTTGCATTCATTGTTTAATTTGTGTCATACCACTTTTATTACACAAAGTAAACAATGGATGATAAGGAGAGTATTTTATTACCATAACAGAAAGTTATTAATGCTTTTAAAATGTAAAATATATTATTAGTTAGTTGTTTTATACTAAAATTTAAATAGGTAATCAAAATGCTTGAATATTAATTACTTGGTTCAAGTGATTAAATTGTCTTATTAATACAATAGTAATATGTATCACTCAATTTTTGGTGCTTTGCCAATAAAAAAAATACAATAGTAAACATATCGTGTGGCACTTCATTTATTTAAGGTTCTACCTACTGCTTAAATTTTCTCTTCGTTTTATTTACGAAATGTAAGAAAAAGTTTATGTAAACTAAGTTACGTAATGACACGTTTGAAGCGTTGTTAAGTTATTTATGTTATTAGAGTCAAGTGTTTTTTACGAAGGAATGTACCACAATTATACAAGTTTTGTTGAGTCAAAATTCACGGAAACATTTCAATAGGCTTTGGAGGATTTAAATTAAATCAATGCAAATTCGTAATGGGATAAGTAATGGTGTATTGAAGTAAAACAATGATAATTTAAGGTGCAAGGTATTTATCCCTTGAAGCGTTAAGTCTTTAAACACGCTTCTTGACTTTAAAAAAAAAAGATAGTTCATTGGCATAAAACATAAGACATTTAAGAAACAAAAGTTGTGATCCATGAAAAAATTAAATACAACATTTTGAGTGTATCCTAATACTTGTTCACAAATATAGATTATCTCCAATTAGGAATTATTTTTTACATATTTTTTTGATATCTCAACATAGATGAAGAAGAATATGGAAGTCTGGGCATTTACAGGGCTTCCGATCGTCATAGGCTTGGTTAAGTGATCACTTTACACTTTGTTATAGTTGTGAAGGAAGCTATGCGTGTATATCAGAACAGAGGAGTGTGGCGTTGCATTCTCTCTACCCACCCCTGTAAAAACGGTGTGATGGTAGTAACAAAAATATCGTTTTGTAAATATATACGTAAAATTACATAATTTTATAAAATTATAATATATACATACATAAAATATTATAATTTTATAGATCATAGTTTCCAACCCCTGCCTTGCTGTATATATAACGTAGAGTTTTGTCTAGCCTCCCACCATATGTGGAAAAAACTACATACTTCTTTTTTTATTTTGTAAATAACTTGTTGAATCCATATTTAAAATTCGTTTAATTATATTTCATATACGTACTTATGTACATATAATTTTATTTCATATCTTAAATTCATTAATTACATTTTTTCTTAATATTTAAAGCAGTGTTTCGCAAACTTTTTGTATTCAAGGTACACCAAAGACACAAACGATTTCTTTAAAAAAAATGATTTATTATTAAAATTAATAAAATCTGAAAACAAATGATGTTTCATGCAAATTGTCGGCATACTTAACAGGTGATAAAAAATTGAGCAATCGTTGATAAGGCACCTCTCACCTCGACGTTGATCGTCCTTAGCCGTTCTCTTATTATTTAATAGTAGTTAGAGTCGAAAATCCCGATTCGCAGGCTCTTCTCAACAATGTGCCTCGCTCGTATAGCTTTCAGCTATTTATAGGTGTGTTATCTCACAAAACTAGACTTTTTTCCGCGGCACACCAACTAATGTGCCGCGCCACACACTTTGCGGAACAATGATTTAAAGTACCGTCATTGCAATTTTTTGTATGATTAATTTTTAAACAAAATGAATACCTGAAAATACCTTATTTAACGAAGTACGTATGCTGTATTTTAAGGGTGGCTTCAGGCACGAACTCGTGCCAATAATTTAAGAAGTAATCCCAAATAATTGTGGATGGCACCCGTGCCGAAAATTTTGCAATTACAGCCATTATTTAAGTCAATTGGGTGTTAATACGTGAAAGTGTAGCTAAAGGGGTATTGTATGGGGATCTCGTTATAACATTCATGACAAACATATCGTTAGCGAATTATGTTACTTATTTACGTTGTCAAAGATTTTTTTCTTTGAAACCCTCAAATTATCCGGCGGGTTGCACGGGAGAATCTTAGGGCCTTCTTGTTTAAGATGAATCTCATTTTATTGTGATTGTTTAAAATATGCATTGATTTATTATTTATTTAAATTGATTCATTATGAATTATAATTTATTTTCTATTTAAAAGTACTAATTAAGTTTTGTTAGTTGATATGTATGAAATGTAAAAAAGTATTTTGTAAATATTACAAAATACTTTTTTTTTGCATAAAAAACGCTAAATAGTTTATTTTTATTTTTATTCGGGTTAACAACAGCAACATATGTAAAACAAAACAATTAAAAGATATACATTAAACAAGCCAATTATAGTTAACCACAGAAACATAAAGAACACAGAATCATTAATACAAAACATTTAGTGTAGATCTAGCAAATGAACGAATTTGTGAGTGTGTGTGTGTGCGTGCTTGCGTGCGTGCACGCGCGCACATGTGTGTGTGTGTGTGTGTGTGTGTGATTCTAGTAGGGACCTACATACAATGCAGAGAAACATAAATAGTTTTAAACATGTTTATTTTGATAGTAAATATATGTATTCAATAAAATCTTTGATAAATAATTTGTTTTTAAAGATACTTTTATAAATTAACATCCTGTCATGTTAGTCACACATTATTTACAAATTTTATAATGAACGTTAACGAATCCGGCATATCATGCAGGGAAATTGCGTTTAATTGAGGTGAAATATTAATTACTCTCAAGTGTATTTCATACTCACTTTAATTTGCAACTTTCGCGGAAATGATTGAAGTATTTCAAAATTAACATTGTAATAAAATGCATTAGCATTTCCAAACTAAATCAATGTTAGTCTAAGTGATTTCAGACGTTATATTGTAGAACGCGAGTTTGAGGTCTATCTTGAAAACACTGTTTCTCACTAACGCAAACTAATTGAGAACCACTGTTAAAATATAATAATAATCTCGGACGGTTTATATAGCGCCATTTTCGTAAAATACTACCTCAAGGTATTTTTTTTAAATATGCTTCTTATGCCTATTTATTTTACCCGTTTATTGTTTTTATATTTTGCCATGTATTAGTCTTGATTATTTAAAAAAAAAATTGTAACTTTATTATTTGTGTTCCAGTCTTGTTAACCTTAATTCCGTGTCCCAAAATGAGAAAAGAAATTATCACTGGGAATATTATTAGTAATATTACATTGGTAATATTGAAAAAAATAAAAAAATAAATAAGGGCGCTTATACAGATATGGATTATGATATGAAAATGATAATGACTGAAAAAAAATATTTATGAAAAACGTCGTCAATCGGCCACCAAACAATTAATCACCGATCAATAACAATGATAACTTTAATTCGACAAGAATCTGATATTAAGGATCACGTAAAATTATTTTTGATCACGGGAAAATATTCTCTCAAATAAATTGCTTAACTTGTCCAAAAAAACGTCGATGTGCGACAGTCTGGTAAATGGAATAGAAGGATAAGTTAGATGGCAACATTTGAAGTGTGTTTAATTTCATAATGCTTGTGGGTATACAATATTTTAGCAGCTGTTAAGAAACACGCTCTCAGCTATAATAGTAATAATTTATATAGCGCCATTTTCGTAAAATACTACCTCAAGGGAGCTTATACAGACATGAATTATGATATGAAAATGAAAATGACAGATAATAAAATATTTAAATAAGGAAAACGTCGTCAATCGGCGGAGTCTGAAGGGGGAAAAGTGGTGCCACCGCATTGCGCCTTCTTCTCGATCTTCTTGGGCTGGAGCATGGCCAAGATGTTGGGCAGGACGCCTTCCTGTATAATGGTGATGCCGGAGAGCAGCTCTTTGAGCTCCCGTCATTGTGAATATTCTAATACATCTAACATAACCTTTTTTCCACAGCGAAACGAGAGATATTGCATAATTGGTATTTATGCTTGAATGCGCTCGATCAACTTATCATAAAATAATACTTATTTTGGATGTTGGTACTTAATGTAATGCCTGAAGTTAGTAACGCATTACAGAAGCGTCAACTGATACGTTAAACTAACAGTTAACGCTAATCAATTACTGTTTTAGATAATTTTCCAATAAGGATTTCCTGCGCTACATGCATTATTGGTTATGCTACTCACGCATAATGTGAAGAATATCTGTTCGGTATTCAGGTATTATTAACCAACATAACATCTTAAATCACTTAGTCTCATGTCCATTTAGTTTAGAAATGCTAATGCATTTTTATTACGATGTTAATTTTGAAATAATTCAATCATTTCCGCGAAAGATGCAAATTATAGAGAATATGAAATACATACAATAATTAATGTTTCATCTCAGTTGAGTGATACGTGTCAATTTTGTGAGACAAATATTGCCTTAAAGATTTTTTTTAACATTTATAAATATGCATCAAATTACAAATTAAACATATCGTAGTGATACAGGAGAAGTGACCAAGTGCATTTTTTACAAAACCGTGATCTTTGACTATTTGATATCTTACTGGCTTAATATTGCTTTGAAAAAAATTCCAAAGGATTTTTTACTTAGAAGTGTAATATATTCACTTGTTAAAAATGAATAACTGCATGGATAATGCATTTCATTTTCTTGCCAAGCAAAAGTGACTTAAATGGCCCTCCTGAACATTTTACGTTTTGTTAGTTAGTCACTTTCTCCTGTACGACTACGATATACAAATATTTTAAAATATAAATTAAGCTCAAATAAGGATTTTTTTGGAATTATCTGACGTTCAAGTGACTCTGATATCGAGCTACGGCTTATAAAACACCGCTAATCATGTTCCTACTTAGGCTCCAACTTAATTAAAGTAAAGTAAAGTAAATTAAGGTTTATAATCTATTCCTACGTGTGAGTGGGTTTACTATTTATGAGGTGGATTGGTGGGTATCTGAAAAAAAATGTTATGAATGTATATATGTTTATGATTATGTTTATGAATGGATTTATATAAGTATGTATATGTACATATATACTTAAAAAATACTAACAAATTGATTTAAAAAATAAATAAATACGATTGCATGTAAAAAAAATTGAGAAAAAGTAGTGAAAAATTAATGGCAAAAAAGCTAGCTGATTCATGCGATACCTGTATTATTTATTGTTGTAAGACAAGTGATTTCTTATATATTTTATGTACTGAATACTGTTTGACTAAAAACTAAAATAAGTTAGATTTTTTTTATTTTTTTTTTACTTAAATAGTATTTATTAAAAATAATCAATTAGTTTTTATTTTTTACCTACAATAAAGATAAAATAATAAAGAAGGACCGAGTTATTATGATTATTCTTAGAATTCGCAACACATTCCGAAGTGTGCCAGTAATAAACACGATCCCAATTAGAAGATAAAAAAAGCAATTATGTCTAAACCGTTTAAGTTTTGACAATTAAGTGGCAAAATGGACACCGCCGGACAAAAATAACATCCTGTAAAAAGCTTTCATTGATGAAAAAGACGATTAAGGGTGCAAACGCATAGGTCGTTTGGGGTATCGGTTGTCATTTGTTTAAGTTTATTGGCAACCATTTGCTAAAATGGAGATAATGGACTTTAAAAATGGTAATAATAATAACTTAAGATACGCTTCTACTGAAAAATGTTCCCTTTTGTTCCAATTATTTTTGTTTGAATTATTTTTTTAGTAGAAAAAATATTTGTTTTATTAAATACAAAAATATTTGAATTTTTTGCTATTTTTATAGGTTTAAGAAACCCGTTATCAAAAATTGGTATCAAGTTTTGTCAGTGTTCGTACCTAGAAACTCTCATTCATATTTCGAGACATCAACCACGGGACCATATTTTAATGTTTATTCTTCTACTAAGGCCCAATTTACGAAAAAACCCTACTTAATTTTCATTAAACCCGGATAACAATTGAAGCAATTGAATTTTTGCTTAAAACACAAATTTCGTTCAGAATTTTTTTTTTTTTCTTCGACCTTGTCCTAAATATATGGTTTTGAAAAGAAAGTTATTGAAAGGTAAAGAGGTAAAAAAATGTTAATTTTTTTTTCAATATATATTCTAAAAAAAGGAAATGCCAATATATATTCTATTTTAAAAATTGAGCACCCAAAGACGTGTCGCTCACTGTATTCTATGTTTACGATTAAGGCCTTTAGGAATGCTTTTCTAGCATATTGAGGAAATTTAAGATTTTTAACAAATGAACGCTTACATTTGTAATTTTTTTGATTATCTCTTTTCATGGCAAACGAAATATTCCTCATTTCATTAATTTGATAAAATATGAATTTAACCGGAACATACCTGCTTTAAAGAAAACCCAAGTAATGATGTAATGAATATCAAGTAATACTACTTTACATAATGGTCGAAGAACGTAACGTGTTCACCGCTTTTTGCCGTCGAAGAGCACTCATTAAATTAAACTACGGTAACGATTACTTTTCAATTCACTGGCTGTGTGTGATCTGCTTGAAATGAATCCATTACGTAGATCTATATTAAAGTTAAATGATTATTATTTTTAGCATTAGCAAAGCTGTAGGCGTGTTTGTGGCCATTATTGGGACCAGAAGTCGTCGATTTCAAAGGTCCCGCGGGCGCAAGGAACATTTAATTGCTGGTTTGGAGATCGCGGTCCTCCCACAGGATTGTAAATCATCCCGGACGATGTGTGGTATATGGAATGGGATGATTAAGGAAGGTAATTGTGGAGGTCAAAATAGTTTATGGATTCGCGCTACTATGGTGGCAATACCTCCTGGTTTCTCTGATAGCAGTGATGAACGTCCTATTTTATTTTAAACGCTTATTTTATCCATTAGACGTATTTTAGATAACGGATCATGCTTTTTCTATAGAAAATAATCTAACTGATGATGTTTTTTTTCTTCTAAATATAATTACCTTTTATTTGATTTACTTGTTTTTGTTTACTTTCGAAATCTGTGATCGAATCCTCGAGTATAATCTAATAAAATACGACTGCATTTATCTTATATTTGGAAGATTTAAATGATGCATTAAAAAATACACATAATTAAAATACAAATCAGCTCATCTTAGATTATTTATTTTGTTCACTTACTTTTACATCATTGTTATAATTTAATTCTACTGATTTACATTTATTAAATTCTTTGTTTTATTTATTGTTTCGGCATAAACTTTGCTGTAAGACATGTTACAATGATTAAAGAAAACACTTCGTTTTTTACCACTTGAGTTTTATTATAGACTACATGTTTAAAATTATTACACCTTGTTCCATATAAAGGCCAAATTATGAATTATCTTGAAAATTTAGAAATCCAAAAAAACCTGAATTCTAATAATAATTTATTAAATAATATATTGTTTCAAAATTCTTCACCATTGCTTTCCATTTTTCCTTTGTTTTCAAACTCCGTCCCTTGACTAACCCCTTCCCCTTACTTTACCCTCTCCTTATTTATAGAACAATTTTATATTTTATATTTTAGTTATTATACAGACCCGAATGATGGAAGTTTAACTTCTGAAACATGTAGTCTATAATAAAACTCAACCGGGTAAAAAACGAAGTGTTTTCTTAAATCATTTTATTAAATTCATTTACATTTCGCTCACTCCTTTCAAGAACGTCATAAATCAAAAAACTTGATTTTTCAGGAGAACGTTTTCAAAGTTTAAAAATATAATACAATGTGTTAAAAATAAACGTCAAGCCACTTATTGAACTTTTTACTGTGCAACAGATTTTTTTAGGTTAAACCTGAAGGTTTTTTCTCCATTTGAAAAATATTAAGTATACTTAAAAAAATAATTAAATAATACATTTTCTTCAAAATGCAAAAACAACACTTTCTGCCCTGTAGCGGGTAAATATTAAGTTTAAAATATGCCTCTTTTGCTGGGATATAGTAAGTTTTCTGGGCATTCCGAAAACATGCACAACTGAAAATTGACGATTTTTGATTTATGACGTTCTTGAAAGGAGTGAGCGATTTATCCATATTCACTCCCTGTATGGAGAATATGTAGTCTAAAAACTGTCTCCGTGTTTAAACGTCTCCTGTGATATTTATGTGAGCAAGGATTATGACAGAAAAAATAATGAAAACTAAAAAGGTTTTCAATTCCTTAAAGAATATCTCACGGGTATTACAATCCTCATTGCTTTGGGCGAAATATTGACTGATAATGTTTGCTCACAAATTACGATACAGTAATTGAATTAAGACCTTGAATATTTAATATTAATAATAAACTCGGGCATTTAATAAATTCCGCGCGTATCTTATTCAAATTAAGTATTTAAAATAATTTATTACCGTCTCGCTATAATTCAGCGGAATAATTCATGAAATACATCTTTTCAAAGATGTTCGACATGAATTTGCAAGAATTTTTTCAGTAATCACTTGTTACCAACTTTTTTCATAGTTATACTATTTGCGTTGTAAAGTGAAATTTCGGCTTACGAACGAAGGGATAAATAAAAATTGCTAAGTTTAAAAACAGTACGTAAGTTCGTAATCCGAATTTTTGTTAAACAATTTTAATATATTGAGTGTGTCCAACGAGTTTTATTGTCTAGATTTTTCACTCATGAATTATAAGAAATTATAGTTATTTTAATCCACTCACGACTAAGTTCAGACAAAACGTATAGAGTTGTAGCCTAAGTAGGGCCATGATAAGCGGTGTTTCGTAAGCCGTAGCTAGATTTCAGAGTCACTTGGACGTTGCGTAAAAATGAGTGTGTTTGACAATAATCATTGTTCACAAATTCTGAGGTTTTCTTCGCTGAGGAGTTATTTATATTGATATTTCAACATAGATGAAGAAGATTATGGCATTTCTCGAGGCATTTACAGGGCTTACGACCTAACATAGACCGGTTTGAGTGTTCACTTTACACGCGTATAACATTTACCATTCTACCCATGATTGACAACCACTCTACTCAAATTTGACAGTTAGAAGTTGCGAGGTAGTCAGATTACTTTACACTTAGAAGTTGTTATAGCTAATCGAAGCGTGAGACGTTTATCTACCAATTCGTCTGGAATACACAGCTTTTTAGATACTTTTATGCACTATTGAGTGCAGATAGGGGTTAGAAAAAATATTTCAGCCAAAAGTTTATAAGCTTGCATTTTGTTGCTATTTGGCGCTAAGTTGAATTTAATTGCATTTCTTACTTTTTGATTTTTTTGTTCAAAACTTTCGATTATCAGGAATGGCATGGGTGAGTTTGCTCGCTGGAGGAGTGGTTTTGCCCCGCCCTCTTGCCTTTCGGGAGTACGGGTTCGATTCCAATCAGGAAACATATTTATAACTCTATTGTAAGAAATGTTTTATTTCACATTTTTTGCAAATCGGGCGCGTGCTTTGCCGCCCTTGAATTCAATCAATCAAATAGGGGTTGAATAATATTTTTTATATGTACCTACCAATACATGTAGTGTGGAAATATAGAAAAATATGTGTTTTTTTATAAATGTAACCAATTTAAGGTAAATACTTTTTTTTCAACATTTTAAGTGTGTCCAAATATTAGTTCACAAATCTGGATTATCTCCAATTAGCAGATATTTTTTAGTTCTAATGTACCTTTTAACATGTACCTACCAGTACATATACTGCGGAAACATAGAAAAATATGTGTTTTTTTTTCATAAATGTAACCAATTTAAGGCCAATACTTTTTTTACAACATTTTGAGTGTGTCCAAATATTAGTTCACAAATCTGGATTATCTCCAATTAACAGTTATGTTTTAGTTCTAATGTACCTTTTAACATGTACCTACCAGTACATATACTGCGGAAACATAGAAAAATATGTGTATTTTTTCATAAATGTAACCAATTTAAGGCCAATACTTTTTTTACAACATTTTGAGTGTGTCCAAATATTAGTTCACAAATCTGGATTATCTCCAATTAACAGTTATGTTTTAGTTCTAATGTACCTTTTAACATGTACCTACCAGTACATATACTGCGGAAACATAGAAAAATATGTGTTTTTTTTTCATAAATGTAACCAATTTAAGGCCAATACTTTTTTTTACAACATTTAGGAGTATGCCCAAATACTTGTTCACAAATCTGGATTATCTACAATTATAGGAGTATTTTTCAAATATTTTTTTGACGTCTCATCAAAGATGAAGAAGAATATGGAAGTCTGGGTATTTACGGGGCTGACAACCGTCATAGGCTGGTTTAAGTGATCACTTTACACACGCGTAACATTTACCGATTCTACCCATAATTGATAACCACACTACTCAAGTTCTTTATATATGAACCAATTTTGAAACATTGTTCTTGAATCACTACAACTTAACTAGAGACATCTGTTGGCGAGATGAAAAGAAGCTTTTTACTGAGCAGAAACTCTTATATTAGTATGTGAGGTCCGAATCCTGGATTATAATCACACACATGAAAAACGCCAGAAAATATCATTTTTATTGTAGCATATAATTTCACCAGATTTATTTACAACATTTTTAGTGTGTTCAAATACTTGTTCATAAAATCTGGATTATCTCCAATTACAATCTTTGATGAGATATCAAAAAATTATATGAAAATAAGTCCTGTAATTGGAGATACTCCAGATTTTGTGAACAAGTATTTGAGCCCACGCAAAATGTTGTATTTTGTAGATGGTTACTGAATCAATCAGAGAATATTTTTTTCTCTTAATTTAAGGGGTTTCACTGGCCCAAGTCAAATTTAACAAGAGGTTCGTGTGAGCCCCTGCGAACCCCCTGCAGCCCACCGCTGTCTACAACCTGAGGACGAAGAGAGCTGGCCCTAACAGTCTACAAAGACGATAAGTTAGAATGGAGCCAGGAAGAAGAATAATTGTGTGGAGACAAGTGCATATTTGTGCACATACTGAGAAACCCTATACTCGTATGCTTTAAATTGGACCGTATTTAATGAAACACTAAAAAATCCATCACACTCTTGTATTATCATCATTTCACACTTGAAATCATAAAAACTGTATAAAAAATTAACCATTTTTAAAATTGACATTTCCATCAGAGCCTTAATGCCATTTTTTTTGCGCTCGAAAAATACACTCGAAAACAAAACAAGAAAAGAGTCGTATTTTAAAGACGTATTATAAAAAAGTCTGATGAGTTAAGGGCTGACACCGAATGACTAAGCGGATCCTTTTACCTTTTTGAGTATATCCTTCAACTCGAGTAGAGTTAGATGCGTTCAAGTCCCAAATTTAATGGTTGAGTGGTTTTGGTGCCACACTGTCGCACTGTGGTCTCCCATTTGTGTCCTAATGTCGGCGATTTCCCTTTGGGTACCGCTATTTTAAAATATCTAATGATCCGGGAATCAAATAACCGTTGATAATCCTCGAATTTACATTGTTTAACGCGAGGATTCGCAGGAGACAAATTTTGCTACTGTGAGGTCCTGGAGAAAGGTTTACCGTAATTTGATTTTTTGCGCCTACTGAACAATATATCACAAAGTACAAAATATTATAAATGCATTAGAATTATATTTTGGAAACTCATCTCTTCTTTAAAAATTGTTTTAAAAACATATAGTCTTATCTTTAAATGTTTGCTGTATTGATTTTTTCAATATTTTCATTACTATTATTATAAATATTTATTCTTATGTATTTAAAAAAAATAAAGAAATATGCAATTTAGTAGACTCTAAAAATCAGTGTTTTATTTTAATATTTAAATATAAATTATGGAGTTCTACAAATCAAACGCCAAATCAATAAAAAATAGACAAATAAACTAATCTCCCTGTTTTATTAACCTTATATAAGCGAAAATTATTTAAACTACATATAATATAAATAAATCAAGAAAACGACATGGCATTCTTTTATTTCTAACGACTGAGGCATTTTAAAACTGTATGTCGACACATTTGTCGAAAAAAGACATGAATATTTGTTTTTTCACCGAAAAAAGTAATGTTACTAATATCTACACAAGATATTAGTAACATTACTTTATCTTTCCATATTTCATCTTTCCATTGTAATAGTTTAACTATGTTTGAAATTAAAATAAATATTAGCATAATAGAATCCTTTCTATTAGTCATAATTCTGCCATAAAATTATACCTGTAAGTTTAAAACATAGATATCTGTAAAATAGTTTTGGATAATTTTGTAAAGCGTTATTTTCATAAAATACTACCTCAAGGGTACACACATACACAGACGTGAATTATGATATGAAAATGATAATGATAGAAAAAAATATTTAAAAATAAGTAGGTTAAAAAAAATGGCTAAATGTATTTATGTATGTACCTAAAATGAGACATTGAAACCATTCTGGCAAATTGCAAAAACAAAAAACTGTTCCGAATCAACAGTTTTAGACTCTACATATATGTGGGAACCTAGTATTAAGCAAAGTATTTTAGCACCTAGGGTGATGTTTATAATTCGTCATTTTTGGTGATTTTAATGCGACTTCCGTCTGGTAGGATGTGCAGGAAGATTGCAGATCGATTATATACGGACCACCAGCCTTGTATCCTGTTTATGAAATTATGCATCGTACTACCGCTATCCTGACAATAAAAACACAATATTATAGGATGCTATGAACTAGTTTTGAAGGATTTTTACTTTAAAAAATTAGTTTCCGTACAGTCTGGAAATGATAAAATTGTTAATTGTTAACGGTCCAAAAATTGTATATTACTGTTTCTAAATGATTCGTTTCAAAGTTATGTTAAGTCAATGTAGTTAAGGCGAGCGCTTTAAAAAAAAGTAATTATCATGTTAAAGTAAGCGCTTTTGAAAAATGTAATTACAACACAAAACACATATAATCAAATTGAAAACAAAGACGTGCGTAATATTTATAGGAGACGATTTCGAACGTGTAAACGTGTAAGAAATTTGAGAACGTCGAAAAAAATTAAACTATTGTTTTCAACATTTTTGCAAAGGTGAATATAAATTAAGCTTTTAAGCTAGTTTTAATACACTTGTCACTTAATCCTTTCAACAACGTCGTATATTTCAAAAACTTGGTTTTTCAGGAAATCGTTTTTAAAGTTTAAAAATATAATAAAATGTATTAAAAATAAATATCAAGAAATTTATTGAATTTTTTACTGTGCAACCCATCTTTTTATGTAAAACCTGAATATTTTTTCTCCATTTGAAAAATATTTAGTATATTTGAAGAATAATAAAACAATACCTTTTCTTCAAAATGCAAAAACAACACTTTCTGCCCCATAGCGGGTAAATATTAAGTTAAAAATATACCGCTTTTGCTGGGATATAGTACATTTTCTGGGCATTCCGAAAACATGCACAGCTGAAAATTGTCGATTTTTGATATATGACGTTGTTGAAAGGAGTGAGCGAAGTATTATATTTATCACTATTATTTTAAAATATGTAGTATTTAATCAATTGCAATAGTTATGTGCTGGAGTACGTAAGAGTCTTCAATCTGGGTGTGGAATTTTTTATCAATTAAAGTATTTACATTTTTATACAATTTGATACAATTTCCATACATTTCTACTTCATACAATCTTATAATTTTAGTTAATTTTGCACTGAGCCTCTCCAAAAAAGAGACTGAGCTCTTGTGCTTGGAGAGGGACTTTTTCCTCATTTTGATTTTTGTTTTGTTGTTTTTATCTATTTTTTATCTGGATTTTTGTAAAAGTCCTTTCTCAAAACGATATATTTTTCCTTACACTGTCACAAATCAAGTGAATTTCTTTCTTATACACGACATAATTCATTTTATCCTGTCATAGTTGTTATTAGACCCTGACGTTGCGGTTTTGGGGCGGATTTCGCAATACAAGCCTACCCTTCACAGGGGATGCTGTTTTGCGGTGAAATCAAAATTCAATTTGCCAGAAATATGAGACAGTTTAGATTCAAATCAATTATACGTATCCCATGGTTTTATTTGAACAGAGACAAAAAAAATCAATTGTCCTGACTTTGGGCCTATGTAAGCTTTTCTCAATATTTATTACTGGCCGTTTTTTGACATCTCAGCATAGATGTAGAATAATATGGAAGTCTGGGCATTTACAGGGCTTACAACCGTCATAGGCTGATTTAAGTGATCACATTACATACCTGTTACATTCACGTGTTACAATTACACAATTCTACCGTTGGGATTCGAAATCTGCAATTTATACTCTCGGCATTCTTTTATCTATTTCAATTAATTCATGAATATTCTTCTTGTTCTTAGTGTAGACCTTGTGGCCTGTTTTTCAAAGGGATTAGCTTCCTGCGATGTCAATTTTCTGCTGTCAATTCATCTCTTTGGTAGTCTTCCCGGGAGTCCTTACCTTGAGGTTGGCCGTGCAGTGCAAAGTTGGGAAAGTCTGGATGGTTCCTCACATACGCATACCTTTGTCTTCTTCGTCGCCATCACCACCTTACGACATCTTCGATCTCGCATTTTTCTTTTATCCTAGTGTTCCTCATTCTATCTCGTAGATTCTTTCCAGATACGCTCTTAAGTCTTCATTTCTGACACTCTTTGCGCGTTTTTTGTTAGTGCGGTGTCCTCTCTGCATTCGATCCCATATGTCATGATGGGTCGCACACAAGTTTTATATATTTTAATTTTCATGCTGTTCTTTATACCAGGGTTTTTCCACAAAGGATTTTTCAGGCATCCTGAGATGACTGCAGCGTTGTTGACTTGACCCATAACTTCACATAGTTCATTAATATGTCTCACAAATAGAGTTTTGGCTCATGATGGCATTAATATGTCTCACAAATAGAGTTTTGGCTCATGATGGTATTAATATGTCTCACAAATAGAGTTTTGGCTCATGATGGTATTAATATGTCTCACAAATAGAGTTTTGGTCATGATGGTATTAATATATCTCACAAATAGAGTTTTGGTCATGATGGTATTAATATGTCTCACAAATAGAGTTTTGGCTCATGATGGTATTAATATGTCTCAAAAATAGAGTTTTGGCTCATGATGGTATTAATATGTCTCACAAATAGAGTTTTGGTCATGATGGTATTAATATGTCTCACAAATAGAGTTTTGGTCATGATGGTATTAATATGTCTCACAAATAGAGTTTTGGCTCATGATGGTATTAATGTGTCTCACAAATAGAGTTTTGGTCATGATGGTATTAATATGTCTCACAAATAGAGTTTTGGCTCATGATGGCTGTAACTTAATGGCATTTTAAAATTAGCTGAAATAATGTTTTTTGCGGTCTATAATATCCGCCTCTATTGTGTACTGGTTACTTCGTTTTTCTACTATATTGGAGGACCCGGACTCAATTGGCAGGGGAGTCACAAATAAAAATAAGTGTTTTAAAAAAAACCTAAACTTAAAATCTTGTTCTAAAAGTATGCATATACTTTTTAGTCTTTAAAAATGATTTCTTTTTCCCAAATCAGGTTACTAATAACACGAAAGTATAAAAAATACAATTCAATACCACTTTACCAATTATAAATAATACAGTTGCGGAACGTGCTCATCAATCAAAGCCTATTTAGGACTTCGTCAAATTTACAGTTTTTTTCAATCCTCTCCTAATTCCTCTCCTTCCGTGCTAATGCAGTCTCTAATGTGCCAAAATTACCCAAAAGTGTGCCCGACGGAGATAATAGCACGGCAGAGTAGCTCTACAGGCCTCTCTCTTACTTATCTCGGGCCTTTCCTATTAATCTGATCACTCCCAATGACAGGTATTTGCGACAAATTGAATTAATATTACAAGGTTCGTTTGGCCCTTTTTAACAAAGAAACTGCCCACCGCCCTTTACTTTGAGGAAATTTGTCGTAAGCGATCTCTGCGGTATGGCACTTGACCGTCCACATCTAGTCTTTATTTTATAATGATTGCAATGCACACACACGCATACACACAAGGCATTTAAAACACAAATTTGAAAAAAATGTTAGTAGTTTCTACTTTTGCCAGTATAATATATCATATTTTTCTCAATATTATTAATGTTCAAAGCATTTACTTAGTGGTTAGTCATTTTTACATTTTTTTTACAAAAATGTTAGTAATATTAGTATTTAACCACATACCGAGATTTTTATATCTACCGGTTTCGAGACGTACCCGTCTCTTTGTCCGGACAATCGCTACCACAGCATGCAAACAATACTACCCTTGACTACCATAGCACTATTATATGTTAAAAAAATATATTTGATGTATTTTAGTGTAAAAAAAGTACTTATTCCGGATAACCTTGAAGTTAATTATGCAGTCATTTAAATTACAAAGAAAAAATAAAAAATAAGAACACACGTAAATAATATATAAGTTAGCATATTGAATATGAAGTATGAAGAAAAAAAACAATTCTTACCATAATCATTACTTACATTACGATTCATACATTTTTCTTCTCTTCTTTTTAGAAAATTTGATTTTTACACTGTAATATTTATTCAATATTACCCTGGACTGGTACCTGAAGCGGAGGGCTGATCACCTTTCCATCATGTGTAAACGATCAAGATAACACTGCGTTTATATGACGCAGTGCCCTATGCACCATTGGGGTGTGGATAAGGGTTTTATTATTTTATTATTAACTTTTTAGAAGCACTATTTAAAAGGGATCGAACAACACTGATGACAAAGTGAAAATAATTATATTCTAACAAATATCTAAGTATTTTCATAAATCTTTTTCCTGTATTTTAATTATACTCTTTTTTAAAACTAAAATACGCAACTTTAGGTAAAGGACATAATTATATTACAAATTTTAGCCTGAATTTTTATTAAATATGTCGACAGGATCAATTATTTCCCGGAGTAGGAAGCGGAAGGACATCGTAGGACTTCCAAAAAGTGTATAATATCAACTTCAACAATACGGAACTCACGCTTCGCGAAGCAAGAAATATTACGCACAGACAGGATGACCGAGTTATTATTCGGCTTAGGGAAGGACTAAACGTTTTGAGGTTTTGAGGATTTACACTGCATTTGACAATGTCACGAATTTTGAATGGATAACAGGGTCGCAAATAAAGTAAATTTGACATTTCCATTTTAAATGCACAATATAATACTTTGTACACAATGTAACATGCATTTTATTCAGCTCTCAAGTATCTACTCTTTTCGTGTCTTTATGACATATTCATAAAAACCTAAATATATACATGGTATTTTGTTCATAACATTTTGGATCTGTCCAAATCCTCGTTCACAAATCTGGGCTTCACAACTTATGAGTTATTTTTACATTTTGACTACTTAACATAGATGAAGAAGAATATATAAGTCTGGGTTTTTACACGATATGAAGTAGGCATACTTCCGAATTCTTCTTCATTTATGTTCAGATATCAAAATGATATTTTTTACCGAATGTATGTTTATTTACGGTTTTAAGATTTTGTGGAATTTGTACTTTTTATTTTTTGAATATTTTTGTTTCTGAATTGTATATTTTTTGACATATTACTATTGCGACGAATTCTTATGGGCGTTCAATCATTTAATTACATTTTTGGGATTATTTTATAAGATATTTACCATGATTTACCACTTAAAATTGTAGATACATACACGTATATTAAATGAGATATTATTTTTAACTAGTAATTTGGAACACCATTTCGAATATGTCCAAATACTCGTATGTTATTTTTCATATTATTTAATAATTATTATTTTATTGACGATCGTAAGCCCTATAAATACCCCAGCTTCCACATTTTTCTTCATCTATGTTGAGATGTCAAAAAATAATATGATAATTTGGTTATATAATTATGCTATGTTTACCGGTTATATAATTATGCTATGTTTACCGGTAGTTTAGCGACAACTGTACTCAGTTATTATTTTTCCAAAAAAATTGGTTATTTTAGTACAATATATAACAACTCACTGAACTTACATTCGGTGAGTGGTTATATACTAATATTACAAATATTTTTGTTAAAAATAACTAATTAAAAATGACTAACCACAAAGTAAATGCTTTACATATTAATAATATTGAGAATATATTCGTTAACATCCATCTAGTTTTAAAGAAGTTAAAATCAAATTCAACAACTGAGCAGTATTACATTTTGTGAGTACAGTGAACTGTAGTCGTTAAAAATCAATTATTAATTGATTTGGCATTGACTTTGCAGAGTAACATGATAATTTAAATATAAAAAAATAAAACCCTTGTATAAAACCAATTTTTGACTTTATTAATGTAAACACAACTACTTTTAAGAATAACAGAAGTTCTCAAAAGTAGTTTTGTTAATTTAAATAAACTCGAGAAGTGGTTTTATACAAGTGTTATTTTTATATGTAAAATTTGAAAATCTACGTTTTATGTTCAAATCGAGGTATTCAGTAATGGCTTGAAATGCACCAGTACCAATATTTGACTTATATGTGTATATTAAAATTTATTGATATTGTTTTCGCTTGGGTGGGATTAGCAATGAACAAGACACCTTTTTTCAGAAGCGATCATCTTCCATTTAATTCCAAGTAACGGTGTCACCACTTAGTAAAAATCGCTTTTGTAATGTCTTAATCTATGAGAATATTATCAAACATGGTTTGAACTTTTTATCTAGTGCCAAAGGGCAGTTGTTAAACCACAAGTGAAATGTGCTACCGTGCAGAATGCTATGGTAATCTGATCTCCGTAGCGCCCACCTGAATGACCATCAAAATTTAAATTATGACGAAAACTCACACTACGAATCAATTCACACCGAAAAATCAATCGAAGCAAATTGTAGTCTGCGACGCCAATTTGTAATGAAAATACCTATAATATTGCATGTAGATAAATGTAAATCGATTTCAATTTCCTCCATAAATAATATAGACGACTTACATAATCAAGATAAGAGACATCCACTTTTCGTGGTTTCTATTATATATGAATAGAAATAAAACGATTTTCTCTGACAAAAGTTTATGACAGAATCAATACCAAATTTAATATCATATTTCTGGTTATGCAACTTAATGTCCTTATTTCTGCAGTTCTTAGAGGAGATTGTAAGTACTTCTTCAATGGTCTCAATCCTGTGGATGGGTTTGCAGCAACAAATGACACCTCGTTCACCATTCCGGTACTTATTTTAATCATAAGTAAGTACTTATTTTGTGTAATTATTCATGTGAATTCCATGATTGACGTAATTATACTGTAAAATTTCCAAATAAAAAAATATTCATGTTAATAAAATAAGTATATAATCACTCACCGTTATAATGATTTGCTTTTAAGGCCGTACTCGCCATTATAATATTCTCAATATTATTAATATTTAAAGCATTTACTTTGTGGTTAGTCATTTTTACTTATTTATTTTTTACAAAAATGTTAATAAAATTAGTATATAACCACTCACCGTGAGTGGTTTTATACTAATTTTATTACCATTTTTGTAAAAAAAAAAAAAAAAGTAAAAATGACTAGCCACAAAGTAATTGCTTTAAATATTAATAATATTGAGAATAATATAAATATTCATGTGCTCATTCTTCCAGATTTTTCTTTTAGGCACCCCGATATTACATCCGCCTTGTTGACTATTTTCACCAGATTGATAGTGTTACTGATGTTTACTAGTACCACTCTTTACCCAAATTATTCCCATTGGGAGATAACCCAAATTATTAAGTGCGGATAAAGTCTCTTAACCTACCACAGAGCGCTCTCCGTTTTAGTATTAAGACGCACCGTGATCCCGATGCTAAGCACCGTTTAAGAAGTAAACGTTCGCGGTAACCCGCGGTAATCCGATAACTCCACCTCAAAGTTCCACATGTGTTCACGCCCAATTAGTTGTCCCGTGCGCCGTCGCTGTAGAAGCCCCACGACCGCGAGGACCTCGACTCCCAAACCGGGCAGATGACACATTGCCAAATTTTTTCGTATTTGAACATACGCGTAATAAAACAAACACACTTCAGCTGTACAGATTGCCGCAAAAAATGTCTTAAAAGTGTACTTAATTTGTTTCTTTTTTCTGATACCTTGTGGCATATTTTATGAACCATATAAGATAAATTAAATAAATTAGTTTTTTTTCAACATTATCATTAACATTATTTAACAACCAATTTTTTTTCCTTATTTTTCCAAATAATAAAAAAACCACAAGTATTACTTATATATTTTTAGAGAATTTTCTGTGTACCTTAAAAATCAATACTCTTAAAGTACTCACTTGAGTAGATAATTTAATTTAATTTCTATATAAAATGTGCCACAAAGTATTTGCGAAAAACATTCAAGAAAAAAAACATTTTAATCGAATTTTGATATTTTTAGTTTCATTGATTCATTATCGAATTTCGATATACTTTCCGTATTTCAAATAATGCACTAAAACAATTAGATCAATGCTTTAAAAGAATACTTTTAAAAAATGAAATAAATATGTATTGCAAAGGGAACGATAACTAAAAAATCCAAATCACGAAGCCAGAAAAATACCAGTATTTAGTGAACACCATATTTTTAATAAACATACAACATTAAATTTTTTAATGTAATGAAATTGTTTAATTAAAAATATGTAGCCTTCCCGTGCCGAGGGCACATTACAATACTTATTTGTTAATTAATTGACCATCATGAGTAATGCAATCAAGCAATTATATAATTCATATATGAATTTAACGTATGTTGCCATCTTTGTATCTTGACAACATTTTGATTGTGTCCAAATACTCGTTCACAAATCCGGATTATCTCCAATTATTGTAGTTATTTTTCATGTTATTTTTTGACATCTCATCAAACATTAAGAAGAATATGGAAGTCTGGCAATTATGAGGCTGACGACCATCATATGCTGGTTTGAGTGAGCCCCGTAAATGCCCAGAATTCCATATTGTTCTTCATCTTTGATGAGATGTCAAAAAATAATTTGCATCGTGATTTTGACATTATTATTTCTTCAAAACCCTCATCCGCACCCAATAGTGCATAAGGCTCTGCATCATATAAACGCAGTGCTATCTTGATCGTTAAAACAAGAAGGAAGGGTGATCAGCCCTACGCTTCGGATACCTGTCCAGGGTAACATTTAATAACTATTAGAATTTAAAAAAATCACTTTTATTTATTTGACCCCTCCCATTGGAATCGAACCCGGGACCTACAGTACGATAGCCGAGCGTGCTGACTTGGACAATTATTTTATTATTTAGGTCGCCTAAAATAAGATGAGAAATATCAACACGTGACCGCCGATAAATGATCAGTTTGAATAAGTGCCTACGTCACGAACGGTTCCTATCTACTTCCGCTATAATTACCCCGCGGAAGCGGAACTAATATGAATTTTACGATCGAATATTGATTCCTCATAACCATAACGAGCTTTCACTATTTTTTATACACCAAGGGATACACCCCTCATGTATGGAAGTGAAGCATGGAGTCGGCAAAAAATAAGAAAGTAGACGTGATGCAGTCAAAAATGCGATCTCTCAGACGAATGTGCGTCCAAAATCTGTGAGATAGATGTTCGAATGGTGAAATTAACTGTCATTTATGTATATTTTCTCGTTAATACAAATGTACGAGCACTTTCCACCCTCTAATTTCAAACGGCTGTATAAAGATCGAGTTTTGGCCAGTATCACTGGACAGTATTTTTGTTGGTTGGGAGATATTGCTTCTTAGCAATAAGTCCGCCATAGTACATACATTTAGTACAGGAAATTTGAAAACATTTAAAATAAGGACTAAAACTTTTCTACCAAAATATCTACGATTGATTAAGGGTGTATTTTCAAATATACAATTCAGTAAGCGACCGGCTGCGCGAGAAGCCATGAGTTGTGCTTCCACATTTATTTAGAAAACATATTGCAATTAGATTTTTTTTAAACATATATGTTGATTAAAAAACACCACTTTTTTAAACTTCTTACTTTTCAATAACTCTTTTTCAAAAACCCATATTTTTATTTCGTAAGAAAACTTTTTTTTAAATACAAAAACGGTGTTTTAAAAAAAACATTAAATTACGTCAAATCTTACCTGCGTTTAATGAAAATTAAGTTACGCGCTATCCCGCTTCAAAGTTTATCAGTTAATGACTCGTATGTATAAAAAAAATATAATATTCGTATGTATAAAATTAATACCTATATTAAATGTTAAAATCAAACACTAATTTTTTGAGTCTACTAAACTGTATTTTAATGTTAAAAACCACATAAAAATTAATTCGTGAAAAATTTTTCGCCTTATTGTGGCATTTTCAAACGAATGCCATCACGAGACATACGTTTGAAAATGCCATAACAAGGCGAAACCAATGTCACAAATTCATTTTAATGTGTGTTTTTTAACAATAAAATACATTTGAGTATACGCAAAAAACAGTGTTTGATTTTAACATTTGATAAATAAATTTAAATGAAGTTCTAGATATTAAACGCCAAATCTATAAATATATGTAAAAAATACTTTAATCCGTATTTTCGTCATTTTAAATGATAATATTAAAAAAAAAATTAAAAAAAAAAAAAAAGATAAGCATTATCGATAAAATTAAGAAAGGTGTGTTGAGATGGTTTGGACATGTGGAGCGTATGAGTGAAGAAAGAATGGTAAAACAAATTTATGGAGCGAATGTAGTTGGAAAAAGAAGCAGAGGACGACCGAGGAAAACTTGGCACAATCAGGTATGTCAAATACTTGAAAGCGGCCGGGTCAGGAGTCGTAATAATCATCGGGTATGTATGAGGAGATGCATGAATGTAGAAGAGGCAAAGAATGTTTGCAAAGACAGAGTGGTGTGGCGTTCGATTCTCTCTGCCTACCCCTGCGGGGAAGCGGCGTGATGGTTAGTTAGTTAGTTAGTTAATATAAAAAATAAAACAAAAACTTACTGTAAGTGCCCTAAATTATACTTAGATATAACGTCGTCATTATTAACCACTTCCTCTCAAATCCTCCTATTTTTTTCACTCTCCAGGACTAATATTATCCGAGATTAATAGGTTTAATGGGTAAATACTACCTTCAGCCGTTCTACAACTCATTACACGCAAAGAGGATGTCATTATACATAAACACTTTATATAAATGTATAAAGCCTCTCGCGGTACTATGATTTAGGAGGGAAGAAGCTGAAGGAAATCTCGACCGGATGTTCCGTAATTTCTTCCCACAACAAAGGATGAAGGGATGAGATACATCATTTCCCCGATACAGGGATGGAATTGGCTAACAAGGGTTTCGTTTCGAAAAGTTCCCACGCGTTCAAGTCTCCGCACGAAATCTCTAGATAATGCATACTTTTATTTACAACATTTTGAGTTTGTCCAAATTTGGTTTTACTCTTCTTAGGAGTTAAAAATGATGTGAATAACAACGTGATTTAACAATTTGTTAAATCACGTTGCCATGAATATAACCTTAACCTTTTCGGGCAAAGGTTATATTCATATTAAATTTATTTTAATTAAAAAATATGTATTTTTATTTTCCTTGTGCCCTGCATATAAATACAAGGTAAATTTACAATTGAAATTTTTACATATTTACTACATTGTTCTCAAAGATATACTGTATGTAAAAATGGTAAAGCAGTGCAGTTCAGCCGCTCTACTCTACCATACTCTAAGTTATTACATACAAATTATAACATAAAAGTGCATTTAAACAACATTCATTGGATTATACGTGGCAATACAATACAACTAAACACAGAGATTGAAATTATTTCATATGTTCTCAAGTGTTGCATAATCTAAAAACATCTTATATATAGGTGAAAATGTGATAAAAACACAGTAGGATTCAGTTCAAATGCTCTTTGTCTTCTTATGTAGTTTTTTAACACTTGTTTACGACCACTTTTTAAAATTATTATTTTAAGCACGACTAGTTTCGAGAACTACAGATTTTCTCGGGAGATTGTCGTTTTTAACATTTAAAAAACTCTAATAGTCACCTTAAACACGTTTTTATTTTATTTATATTTTTATATGTAAATCAATTAATAGGTTTCAATGCTTTTTGTCAGTTTTTAAGATTTTTTTCTTCACAATTGAACATATTGTGAACCATGAATCTTCCTCGAAAGACATCTAGAGGAAGACCGAAAAATTCATGGTTGATACAGAAAGATTACATGATTCGAAGGCATAGTCTAGGTGACGTTGTCCATGAGAGAGTTGACTCCAAAAGTCTACAAAGACGATAAATTGTGTTGGAGCCAGATAGAAGAAGACCAAAAGTAATTTTAAAATTAATATAATGTAATCACCAAAATTGTATGTAAATGCTGTAAATTTCAACTCCAACCCTGTTCAAATTCAGATTCATTTTTGAATAATAACAATAAAAAACTGATTAATAATCATTATCAAAATCGTAGTTCCTCAAAGTCGGGGATGTCTAGTGTAGGATGTTATTTCAACTTTTTTCTTACGTCATATTTTTTTACCTGTAACGAATTTCGTGTCTGCTTAGCTCTGGGCTACTTGAGTTGAAGAGGGGATGTTTTAAGGGGTAAAGATAGTTTTTTCTGACATTCGTGGCGTGAAAAATCTCACAGATTCACACGAAAATCGCTCCGGGTATAGGAGAACACAGAAAAAATCAAATTGGATAGTTATCATTCAGGAATTTCTAGTGTGAGAATGTTTTTTTTTAAACGATGATAAATTTCTTTAACTAGCCTTTCAAACAAAAATCACTGAAAATTTGAATATTTCAACACATGTATCGTGCAAGAAATAATAATTTAATATGGAAAGATAACAATTTTGGAAAATCATCGTTTATTTTAAACGACGTTATTATGAATTTTTATGATAATTTTTTTGTTATTTGAGAAGTACGTTTTCTAGGGATGGATTGATAACGATATGAAAAGGAGAGTGAATGGTGCACAGAATTCAGTTACAGCAAGTAAAACCCTATTTTCGACATCAAAACTAACAGTACACAAAGGAGTCCTGATTCCAACTCTAATGTATGCAATTGAGGCATGGAGTTGGCAAAAGAAGTATGAAAGTAGACTGAACGAAGTCAAAATGCATTCTCCAAGAGGCCAAATCGTTGTATGTATACAAAAAGATGTTTGAATGATGATATAATGAAAGAATGCAAGCGAATGATCATTTAATGAAAGAATGAAAGAAGGCAAGCATTATCGACAAAATGAAGAAAAAAATGTTGAGATGATTTGAATGTGATCGTGATCAAGTATTTCAAATTCTAGAAAGGGGTCAGATCAGGATTTGGAATCATGGGTGGAATAGTGAATGTTTTTCTTTTAATCCTTTCAGCACCTAATGCTGCACAGGGCATTTTATCGTGTTGATGCAATGTTATCTTGATCGTTACTTACACGAAGGCAAAGTGATCACTCCTGCGCTTCGGGAATATTAAAACACATTAGAGTGTAAAATCACTCATACTTGTTTTCAACCGGGACCACCAACACGGTAGCTTTAGGTACGCGCATCATTGCACCACGAAAGCAGACGAATGGTGAATGTTACACGTGTGTAAAGTGATCACTTAACCAGGTGATAGGTCGCAAACTTCTTTATATATGTTGAGATGCCATAATCTTGGAATATAACATTTGAAGTTAAATAAAGAGTAACAAGACGTTATTTATTAATATGGCGTTTTAACTTGTAGAACTCCATTTTAATTTATGTATTAATTTTTAAATCAAACTCAGATTTTTTGAGTCTAAGTTGTATAATTGACACAAACACATAAAAAATTTATATTTTGAGAATTGTTTCGCCTAGTTATGGCATTTCCATTGAAAATGCCATAACTAGGCGAAACAGTTGTCACAATATTAATTTTTTATGTGTTTTTGTTATAAAATACAACTTAATACACTCAAAAATCTGTGCTTGATTTAAAAATTAATACATAAGAAGATGTCGCTGGTGAAATTATGTGGGAAGAGCAAGTTTGTATCGAGTGGTGAGAATAGAACTTCCAGGAAGACTACCTATACGATGGAGAGACAGCTGGTCTTCTACCTCCCAAGAGCGCACCGAAGAATAACAGGACACAGCCCTAACTAAAGAAGACGATGAAAAAGGAGTAAAATAAAAGCTTGGCAAAATATTATATACCAAAATTTTAAATATTGTAAAAAATATTCTAAAACCAAAAAGTTGGTGTCGGCTTGTGGTCTCGTGGTTAGTGTCGCGGACTCTTGAGAGACATTATAATTATGTTTTAATAAAATATTCATATTGATTTTAAAACAAAGTAACATTTTATTTTTCAAATGGAAAATCACAAAGTTAGTGCTTCAAATATAAATTATATGATTTGTTTTTACTATAGATATTCTTACAGGGTCAAATTTTAAAAACATTTTCAAATGTCTGGTTGTGGTCCCGAGTTTCTCGGTTCGAACCCACTCTACCACAATTTGATACCTATGTCTTATAATGCGCCGCTTAGGCTCAAAGAAATAGTATGAAATTGAAGTATTTTTGTAAATAATAAAAACACAAATATTAATCTTTTTTTTTTAGAAAAGTTCATTGCCGTTAAGAAAACAAGGCCAGTTGAAATTCTTAGCTGGCAGGTGTTACCAAGTTCGGTACGCGTGCCGGTCGCGGTCCGCCGAGTCTGATGACGACCGAGATAGGCGCCTATGCCCTCGCCTTGATGTTAATATAGAACGCCAACCCCTAAATTGTACAAAGACTCTCGACTTGTTACACATTAATGAACCCCATTTTAGTAAGGACGAAAGGGAGACGATTCAACGTGACGATACTTGTTTTGAACATGATTTCTTTATAAAACCATAAAACAAAACAAAAAATTAATTTCATATTATTTTTAACATCTCAACACAACATGGATGAAGAATAATATAGAAGTCTGGGCATTAACGGGGCTTACGACCGTCATAGACTGGTTTAAGTGATTACTTTACACCGTGTAACATCCACCAATTCTACCCGTGATTGACTACCATACTTCTCAAATTCTTGGAAGTTCTATTTCAAAACATTGTGCTTGAATCATAAGAATTTCACCAGAAACGTCTATTGGTGAGATAAAATAAGTTTTTTATTGAGCAGAAACTGTATTATTTGTATGTTAGGTCTGAATCCTGGATTATAACCACATATATACATGAGAAACGCTAGAAAATATCATTTTCATTCTATTTTTTTAGCTTATAATTTGACCAGTCAATTTATTTACAACATTTTGAGTGCGCTTGGGCGCACTTGTTCACAAATTTGGATTATCTCCAATTATAGAAGTTATTTTTCATATTAATTTAAATCATAAGTATTTGGACACACTCAAAATGTTGTTAGTAATATTTAATGATTTTTATACAAAAATATCAACAAATAAAAAATAATTTAGGTTTTACTTAGTAAATACAGCTATTTCTTAAAATCTATGGTGACACGCGTTTCGATGCATTCCGCGTCATTTTCAAACACCATATGTGAAGCCAAGACTAAATTTTAGAGTTGTGTCCTTGACACGTTGATGGCTGAAGATGGTTTCAGAGCTGTTTCTTATTTTTAAGGAATAATGGTATTTGTCAAGTAAAACTTAAATTAAAAATGGATAGATTTTTCCACTAAATTTCCAGAATTAGAGAAAACATCTTTTTTAAAATTTGTATTTAAGTACTGTTTTGATTTGTCACAAATTAGAGATCATTGTAGATAAAGAAATCTATTGAGTTGGGAACATGGACATCTGGGTATTTATACAGCTTTTGACATATCACATGCCTGGTGATCTTTTATAAACTGTGTTAAATTCACAATTTATTTATTCATGATTTATTTTACACCATTTTCATGTCTCTTTTAAGTAATAATAAAACCCTTATCCGCACCCCAATGATGCATAGGGCACTGCGTCATATAAACGCAGTGTTATCATGATCGTTTACACATGAAGGAAAGGTGATCAGCCCTCTGCTTCAGGTACCAGTCCAGGGTAATAATATTGAATAAATATTACAGTGAAAAAATCACTTATATTTATTTTACCCCCCTTGGGAATCGAACCCGGGACCTCCGGAACGGTAGCCGAGCGTGCTGACCATTACACCACGGAGGAGGACGAAAAGATTCTTTCAAGTATGTATTTCAAATTTATTTAAATATCCTTCATTAGTTAAAAATAATACTGTAGAGCAGTAATGTGTGTGGGGTTATCTATGGTAGGTACTTGTAAAAGTAAATCCCGCAATTTTCACTTTCTCGTTTGTACTTTTTTATATATTTTAAATTTATTTTTCGAAATTCTTTTGATATCTATCAAGTCTAGGCCACACAGAGAGGCACAATATATCACATCGTTATTCCGACGATAAACGTCTTACGGTGTTTTCATAGCTAGCCACGGGAACACAAAGGATCCCGCAGATTATTATTCCCGGGTTATTATGCCGTCACAATAGCCCGTGGTCCATCCTTTGATTCGCGATCCAATTGAGCACTTAACACCTGTAAAATTGTATCGATTATGCAAAACAATATCTCGTTTTGTGAAACTTTTTACAGGAAATGAGGAACACCCTAAAAGTTTTTCGATTTACTAATTTAACCAATCCGGATAAAAAAATTTTTAATGCAAATACATATGCCAATTGAATGTATCTCCGAATGTAAAAAAGTTGCCCCACTCGGAGAAGAGGTGACTTGTTTTGTCAAACAATGACGCGCTAATATTTTGCACCAATAAAACGAGAACAAACATAGAAATAACATTTGAATTCAGAAACAGGTAGAACGCTCTGAATATATTGATTTTTGTGGTATATATCAGTTGCACAAATCATAACTCTCACGGGTGACTCATACTTTTGAAGTGTCAAAGGCGTTCAAATTCAACCGAGTTATAAAAATAAACTGTCTTAGAAAATTAAAACTATTACTGTTATAACAATAAATATGGTACATACAACTATTATGCATGTATTTTATCGAGTGTTTGCACCACAAATGTGATTAATTGACATGAAAACTTGAAAAAAATAATTCGTTTTATCTTTTTCAAATTTTAACTGATTTTAGTTGATATTTTAATCAAAAGGATAATTCTGTCCTTAGAGCTACATCTTTGGTCAAATGTCGTTAATAAATTTGTATAAAAATAATAAGAAATAATGCATTAGGTACCAAAAGTTTTCATTACTGATTTGTAGATATCACACGAAAGTATCTTCATAATATGATCTTCCCACGGATGGAAGTGTGGCTTACCGCGGCTAATATGCGAATATAAAATATTCTTAGCTGCTAAGATATGGTGCGCGGATGTAGATGGGTTCATTACTTCGTTTTAAAGGTAAAGATATCAGTTAAATAAATACATAATATCAAAAGATAATTCAATAAAAAAAACACGCCATTACTTATTCGAATAACCCTCACATAACTGTGTTTTGAGACGAGGAACCACCACCCTGTAGGCTCGCGGTAAGGGTTGATTTCTCCACATTATAATATACAATGTCCTGTGACGTGAAGGGATCCTTTTGTCGGATTTATTGTGCTCCCTAGAGGATGATCGTTTAATTAATAATTATTGTTAGGCCTTGATTGTTGCGGATGTAGGACCTCTAGTCCTGTGTGTATTATACGCTGAGGTCCTTTCGGTATCCTTTTATATGAAGAACTGTTATTTTTGTGACTATAAACTGAAACACCCATCTTACATGCGTAGAAATATCGAATAAAAATTTACTGAAATATTGAGTGTTTTACAGTTTTTTTAAAACTTTTTATATGAAATAATAGAGAAAAACTAAGATTATTTTAGTATCCAATTTTTTGAGGAATAAATTTAAACAACATTTAAAAAGTATTTACTGTAACTCTTTTCTCAAATTTACTTAAGTACTTTGCATATTTAAAATTATATTGCATTTAGTATTCATTTAAAAAATTGTGTGTAAATTTTCTGTATTAAACATATTTATAATATTTTTCGTTTGAGTGACATAAAATATTTACTTTTTTTTTTAAATATGTTAGTAATATAAGTATAAAACCATTCACCGAAATTTAAGTCTAACGGTTTCGAGACGTACCCGTCTCTTCGTCAGAACAATCACTACACCAGCATGCCAAAAATACTACATGTCACTACCATAGCACTTTTCATACAAATATTACTTACTTTTTAAAACAAAAAGTAAAAATGAATACCAAAAAGCTGTTAATCTACAGTATTCTAGAATTGTAACAAATATTTATTTTACTAATACATACTCGTATATCAGTTTAAAAAAAGATACTATGAATGTAAAGAAAAATCTTCAAGGTTTATTGATATCTTTTATTTTCCATATTATATTTTTTTGGATTAAAAAGGCATGGAAAAGTCTAAAATATACATCGTGTGATACAGGCTTGTGTGCATATGATGTAATGGGTGCTTCATAACAAACGAATCTGTTACAAATAATAAAAATCCCTTGTCATTGTTACGGGATTCTGGTCCATTGTTCGGAATTAATTATTATTTGGGACGAACATCGTCCTTCCCTTTGTGCCAGGGTAAACTCACTGTATGGGGTATTACTTATACCTACCGGTAGGTAGTTGGTAGGGACAGGCAAATTTTCACTATCCAGGCTAATTTTATTTTTTATTTGTTCGTTCTTAATATGCATATTACTATCAATGAGAGATAGGCATAGGGAACGGTAAGCCATTTGCCTGTCCTTACATACGCATTACTTTTCTACTTACTAGTACTACTAGTACCATCACGCCGTTTCTCCGCAGGGGTAGGCAGAGAGGATGGAAAGCCACACTCTTCTGTCCTGACATACACTATTCATACATCTATTCTTACATGCCCTCCGATTCCGCAGACTTTTGACACCGCCAGATTTTAGGTTCTGATTGATCTGATCGCGTCAAGTCTTTTTCGGCCGTTTTCGTTCTGTTCTCCAGCTAAAATTCACCACATATATTTTCTTATTCATTCTCTCGTTATCCATTCGCTCCACATGCCCATACTAACTTTAATAACTCTTCTTAAATACATGTTAGCTTCAATGCTGAAATACTTGATCATGCCAAGTTTTCCTCGGCCTTCCGCCTCCTATTTCAATACAAGACAATATCATATTTTACATATCTTTCTGCAATTTGAACCCAAAACATTTTGAGTGTCCAAATACTTTATTTTTATTGTATATTAAAAACATTGGTAACTTTGTGGTATGGTAATAAAACACTTTCCTTATCATCCATTGTTTAAAAGTGGTATTACATAAATTAAACAGTGTATAATAAGGAGAGTGTCAAAATACTTGTTCACAAATTTATCTCAAAATTTGAGCAGTGTGGTTGTCAATCACGGGCAGAAATAGTGAATATTACACGTGTGTAAAGTGATCACTTTACTTAGCCGTTAGCTCTGTAAATGCCTAGACTTCCATATTCTTTTTAATCTATATGATGTCAAAAAAAAATAAGAAATATAATTTATTTATTGATTTGGCGTTCAATTTGTAGAATTCCATTTTAATTTATGTATTAATTTTAAATCAAACACAGATTTTTTGAGTCTATTAGGTTATATTTTATTAAAAAAAACACATAAAAATTAATATTGTGACAATTGTTTCACCTTATTAGGGCGTTATCAAACGAATGTTTCATTATTAAACATTCACAAACACAAGGCGAAACAATTGTCAGAATATTAATTTTTATGTGTTTTTGTTAATAATTTTGGTCGGCTACCGTTCTGGAGGTCCCGGGTTCGATTCCCAGGGGGGGTCAAATAAATATAAGTGACTTTTTTCACTAAAATTTATTCAATATTACCCTGGACTAGTACCTGAAGCGGAGGGCTGATCACCTTTCCTTTATGTGTAAACGATCAAGATAACACTGCGTTTATATGAAACAGTGCCCTATGCACCATTATGGTGCGGATAAGGGTTTTATTTGTTAATAAAATACAATTTAGTAGACTCAAAAAGTCTGTGTTTGATTTATAATTAATACATAAAATATCATTTATCTTATAAATATTCTTGGCTCTAATATAGACATCTTCTCTGCTTTTAGCGTGGTTTTATTGATAGGTACAACACATCAGATCAGAGATAGCATCACACATCGCGCAGTCCATTCATGTTACATAATGCCTTCTCAGGACCCCGCAGTCGGGAGATGACTTGCAAAACTGGAAGAGACTCATTGTTGGATCGGGAGCACAGGAGCCGCCGGGAGGTGATTGAGACATCACAAACTAAATTGGATCTCCATCAACAATTATTATTATTACAGCGGTGATGGGTGTTGATTTTATTAACACTTGTGATCGGTGAAATTCAGAAGCCGCATTCCATCTTGGCGATGGTGGTTTATTTGCATAATGATTTTATTTTATTTATTTAAAAATAATAAAAAAAACATATTACAAACACAAGTCATATATATAATATTCCCGATGAGTAATTTCTATTTCTCATTTTGGGACGTGGGATTAAGGTTAACAAGACTGGAACACAAATAATATAGTTACAAAAAAGATTTTTTTTAAATAACCAATACTAATACATTGCAAAATATAAAAACAATAAACATGTATGATAAATAGGCATAAGAAGCATATTTAAAAGAAATAAATGAGAAAAAATCACGTTATTTAGCTTCACAAAGTTGACTGCACACCGCAACATCAAAATTAAAATGAAAATATTTAATTATGTTTAATATTGTTAAAAAATATTAATTTAACAAGTGTAAAAAACTTTTTTCACAAAGTAATAACTATTTTTAGTTTTATATTTGCTCCTTTAAGTAAGTTAAACGTAACTCCACATTGGCATTGTTTCAACAAACGTGAGTTTTTTGCGGTTTTCTAACGCCTCTTACGCGTTTTAAGGAGCCGTACTTCTTCACGTCTATAATATCGCATTACGAATACAAACTGTCGTGTTTGTAGAATTTATTAATAATATAACTTCTAATGTTGTATTTTACGAAAAAGGCACTATGTAAATTATCAAAAAAAGAAATATCACGTTTTTTTTTTCAATTCAAACAAAACTGTTTAACGTTTGATTTAATTGTGTGGAACATTTTATATGATCATGCAGATGTACAGATGGTTTTATGAGTTAAAATGAATATGAGTACCATTTAAATAATTTGAACGAATTATTAGTAACTGAAGTTAGCCGTTAACGTTTAAGAACCGGTTAGAATCTTTTGACTTTATTAATGTAATCACAAATAGTTTCGATAACATCTGTAGTTTTCAAAACTAGGCATGTTTACATTAATAAACTCAAAGAATTGGTCTTATACGAGTGTTTTTTTAAATATATTTAAAACTTGCATATTTATAGATCACTAATTCATTGCGTTTTCTTTAAAAAAATAAAATCGTTAATATAAACATATAGTTATAAATTATTTTAATTTTTTTTATACACCTTTTGATTTATTTGAATATTATATTCTTCTTGCAACATATTATTATAACACAACTTAACACTAACTACTTTTGAATTTAATTTATTTAATAACAAATGCGGTATATTCCATATATTTTAGCCGATTGAATTTCAAGGTGTTCTAGCAAAAAGTGGTAGGTTACTATAATGTGAAATCTATTTGCTTTAGGTTACTGGTAAATTATTTGGAACTAACGACTTTGTAATTTCGTAAAACTTCTCGAGCGAAACTGTGAAAGAGGGTGCTAAAAATACTTGGGGTTAAGATGTTTTGGATAATCATTGACTGTGAAATCATAAGTTTTGAATATACATATTTGTAAAGTAAATGTAATGGAATTTAGCACATAATGAGGAACAAAAAAAATAAATTCGCAAGTCAATTAACCCATGAACAATGATTACTGCATTAGATGAGAAATCTGGGATGTTTGTAAGAGTGGGTTAGTTAGGTTGGGAAAGGTAGGTTTTGTTAGATTAGGTTTAGAGAGATAATCTTCAATATAGCGTTATATTTTATGATTTTCTTAATTAAACAAAGCTGATACAAATACCTACGAAGATTTTGGTTAGAGTATAATATGTTCTTATTTATTTTTCTGTATTTAGTATGACGATCCGTAGTAATTATAAATCGAGCAGCTTGCCTTTCTCCGGTAGAGTGAACACCCCTTACGACGAACGCTCGCCAACTTCGAATGTACTCACATTTTCAGTGATTGTCGAACATAGAAGACCAGGCTCCAGATAACTTATAGAGTTATGGAATCAGCTGCATGCCATTTGGTTTTACATATATGAACGTAAACTTAAATCTGTTTAACAAATGGTTCAAGTATAATATCGCTTTCAATGATTATTATCATACCGAAAGTGATCTATCTCATACATTTTATAACTTTATAACAAGAACTACAAAAACTGTGTTTTAAGCAAAAAATCATTAATGTTAAATGTTGCCTGGGTTCAAGGGGATATTCGCTAACACTGAATTCATTCCATCGGAGAGGTCATTTTTATAAAGATATTAAATTGGATATTTTTTTGTTTTTTAGAATATACATGGAAAAAAAATTAAAAACTTTTTACCTTTCATTAACTCTTTCCTTTTCGAAACCATGTATTTATTTATAAGAAAAACTAATTTTTTCAATACAAAAACGGTGTTTTAAGTAGAAATTCAATTCGTTAAATATTACCTGGGCTTAAATAAAATTAAGTCGAGAACTATCGAATATTCCGTCTCAAGCAAAAACAGCTAGGGCAAATACAAAAAAAAGGTACATATTGGGTAGAAATTTTGTCTTAAAAATGAGGACAACTTGGTATATTCGAGGGGGCAGGGCGAAAAAGTTTGAGAAGCGGCTTCCACCTACCACATAGGAGAGACACATAAATGTATACATGCACCCCACGCGTGCCATCACTTACTGCGCACGTGCAGCGATCATCCCCATCAGGTAACTACATCACTATTATAATATGTGGACTTCACCCCTCGCGGGAATTACGAGGTTTTATGTTTTACGGAGTTTGATTGTTTGGGAATCAATTGTGAGGAGAAACAATGGCGTTCATGCGTACTAATTTGTATTTATATTCATTTTGAGCAGGGAACGGTTATTATATTGTATTTACTGATCAAATATATTTGGACTCTCCAATATACACATATTATTCAGAACTAATAATAAAATTCGACCAAGTTTCTTCTATTATTTTAAAACCTATTCTGGGCAACTTGAAACTGTTGAAATGCGAATGCTTAGATGGTCAGCTGGAGACAACACAAAGACATTTTGTAGATTAAAAGCATTGATAACTTTGTGGTATAGTAATAAAACACTCTACTCATCATCCATTGTTTACTTTGTGTAATACCACTTTTATAAACTGTTATTCGTACCGGTTTCGGAAAATCATTCCATCGCCAGGTCATGAAAATCAAATTGTTGCAATTTGACGTTTCGCTCACTCCTTTCAAGAACGTCATAAATAAAAAAAAAACTGGATTTTTCCGGAGATCGTTTTTAAAGTTTAAAAATATAATACAATGTATTAAAAACAAATATCAAGCCACTTATTGAACTTTTTACTATGCAACATATCTTTTAAGGTAAAACCTGAATGTTTTTTCTCCATTCGAAAAATATTAAGTATACTAAAAAAAAAAATTAATAATACCTTTTCTTCAAAATGCAAAAACAACACTTTCTGCCCTGTAGCGGGTAATCATAATTTTTTTTTTAATATGCCGCATTTGCTGGAATATGGTACATTTTCTGGGCTTTCCGAAAACATGCACAACTGAAAATTGACGACTTTTAATACGAGTATGTGACGTTCTTGAAAGGAGTGAGCGATATGCGACGTTGTATATAACAGAAGGACCTTTAATCTAGGGATAACCTGAGGACGAGGAGAGCTGACCGCAATTGATTACAAAGATGATAAATTGGGAAATATTTTATTGTTATATTTGATCCAATTATGTAGAAAAATTATCGAATTCCTGCTTTGTGTCACTAATAAGAAGGTACTTATTTTATAATTATTTATTGGAAAACCAACAGAATATTTACAAAAAAAAACAAATAAAATAAATTTAAAAAATTAAATTCCAATTACAGGTTTTCACTATATATCATATAACAGTTATTGACACCCCACACAAAATTCATAAACCAAATTAATAAATTATAATTTTATTACATCTTCCGCGTGCCTCATTCATACAACCATCATCAGGCTTTCATTGCATCACCGGAATAAAATATTGTTTAATGACATGTCGACGGCTTAATGAAGTGTAACTAATTAGCTACGTGCCCCACTGTACTTAATAACCGATACGGTATAGTACCTAGTACCTACCCACCCCTATCCGGACTCAATAGGCTTATGAAGCACCCTCCGTTAAATTCCTCCGGTCCATGGGGAGTATCAATAAACAGTTTGACGGAATTTTACATAAATAATTGATTGTAACTTCCCATTTTTTTATGACAAGGGGATATACCCCGTTGATTGGTTTCTGTCAAAAATGGACCAATTCATTATTATTTGACGTTTACATAGGTAAGCTACTATGCATTTTCAGTTTATTCTGTGATCAATATCACACCTTATAACCCTTATCCGCACCTAATGGTGCATAGGGCACTGCATCAAATTGACGTAGTGTTATCTTGATCATTACTTACATGAAGGCAAGGTGATCACTCTTGCGCTTCAGGAACCACTCCAGGGTAATATTAAACAAATATTACAGTGTTAAATCACTAATATTTTTTTTCACCCCCCCCCCTTCTGGGAATCGAACCCGGGACCTCCAGCACGGTAGCTAAACATGCTGACCATTACACCACGGAGGCGGACAAAAAGTATCACACCAATATATATTATTGTATTAAGCGCTTTAACCGGGTCATACTTCCAATATTAAAATAAATCACGATCATTTTACTGGGGAAAATGGTATACTCCATTTTGAAGAGAATCGTTTGAACATTGTGAGAACATTCGTGAGAACATTGAACCATAGGAAAACATTCATTGAGGAATATATGTATTCAAGGCTGAGATCTCAAACGTACAAATTTAGAACGCGACTGGTTGCGCTAAGGGCCAGACGTATCTTCGCGCACAATTTTTTTATAGAATTTATTAGAATCATTTAAAAAAATATTTGTACTGAAAAAATATTTTAATCGTTTTTTAAAACTCCATAAACCACAAATTTATTTCAAAGAAAAAATTGAGTGCAATGCCCTATACACCATTGGGTGTATAAGGCACTGCCTTATAAGGGTTCGAAGAAGAAGACAAAAAATTGGTTAGGTAACAAACAAAAAACAAATGAATTATTAAATAATATGGACTGACTTCTTTAACAACATTTTGAGCGTGTCCAAATACTAACAGGAGTTATTTTCATATTATTTTTGACATCTCATCAAAGATGAAGAAGAATATGGAAGTCTGAGCATTTACGGGGCTTACGACCGTCATAGGCTGGTTTAAGTGATCACTTTACACACGTGTAACATTCACCAATTCTACCCATTATTGACAACCACACTACTCAAATTCTTGGAAGTTCTATATATATGAACCAATTTAGAAACCTTGTTCATGAATCACTAGAACTTCACTAGAGACATCTATTGGTGAGATGTAAAGAAGCTTTTTATGAAGCAGAAACTCTTATATTAGTATGACTACTTTAACATTTTAACTAGTAAATAATTACATACGTGCCTATTATGTTTCGGTAGTAGCGTCAAAAATTGTTATATTTACATTGGTGACAGTATCATATTTGGTAAATAAATACGTAAACATCAAAACAGCCAAACACCGTCCTCAAATATCCCCAACATTCCATTGTACTGCGATGAATACTCCCGCGCTTATGCTTGTCAAATTTGTATTTGGAGCGGGAATAAATAATATTGCCATATGGCCAGGTTATTACGCGAATTTTAGGTGGTTAGGTACGGAGTAGGTACCTAACCAGTACCGCCCTACTTATCTACTCCATTAAATTTGTTTAGTGACGGTTATTCTCAATATTTGAAAGAATACTTTAATTAAATGTGGGCAAAACGTTTTTCAACATTTTATGGTTTTTGAGAGATATTTTTCTAAAATTCAAATAAACAGTATAAAAAACACATCTTGTACAAATATTACACCATTAGTATTCTTATTTATACCATATTTATATTATATCGATATTTAATTTTTATTGAGGTAACCTAAATATAAATAAATATTTATTCAAGTTACATGTTAATTAATTAATTCAATAAATCAAAATATTATGATCTTGATAGTTAACTTACTAACCAGCAAGCCGCTAGGCTAGGCAGAGAGAATAGAACGCCACGCCACTCTGTCTTTGTAAACATTCTTCGCCTCTTCCACTTTCATGCATCTCCTCATACAAACTCTTTCGACTTCTAACCTGACCGCTTTCAAGTATTTAACATACCTGCCAAATTTTTCACGGTCTTCCTTGGCTCCCTTTTCCAACAACATTCACCTCATAAATTTGTTTTACCGTTCTTTCCTCACTCATTCGTTCCACGTGTACAAAACATTGCAACACACCTTTCTTAATTTTATCGATAATACTCTTGACGTAATTGAAGATCTTGATAATTATTTTAGATAAAATATTGTTTTCATTATTAAAATACCGTTGATTATCAGCTTGTAAATTTTCTTTAACTTACTAAAGAAAATTATAAAATTACTAAATAATAATGAGAATTAAAATCTTTAAACAAACACTTTTTCTAGTCAACTACTTAAATCTATTTAATAATATACTTCAACACACCGCACATCATATAGGTAATAATGTATGATGTGTTTGCGCTTACCGGAAAAGTAGTCCAACCCTTTTTATTTTACTCGGCAATTTATTTTTTAATGTCTATTAAATCTCAAACAAGTCTCCATTTACGTATCAAAGGAGGTAATTCATTAAAAAAACATTATGTAATAAAGACAGTTGGTAGGCCTAAAGAGTAGAACCTTAGCACGCTATATCGGCATTTCCCGGTATTCTCGATTCGATCAACATTTTTGCGACAATTCATAAGTGCTATTATTAAAATGGGTAAAATAATCATTCCTTTGTTTACTCAAAAAATATTCATAGGAGCAGAATTTTAAATGATTGATTTTTAAATAATAATTTATTTCTTAAAGGGATATTCGCAATGACAGAACTCATTCGCCGACCAACCGCCGAAGAAGTAACACTTCTTTCCACCCCCCCTTTTTTTAAGAAAGTAAATTGGTTATTTTTTTGTTTTGAAGAATATACATAGAAAAAAAATATATTTACTTTTTTAATTTCCTAACCTTTCAATGACTCTTTTCTTTTCCAAACCATGTAATTAGATCGAATATTTTTTCAACACAAAAATGATATTTTAAGAAAAAATCAATTACGTAAAATGTTACCAGGGTTTCGAGAAAATTAAATATGGACTTATCGAATCTGGGCCTTAATTTATCCCTTTTCCAACCTCGATTCAATTAAATAAAAAGCTGTACAGTAAAAATATATGTGTGATTAAAAAATGAATTTAACATAATACATACATATTTTCACACGATCAAAAACATTTAGATCAAACCATATAACATTTTTTATTGCGGTTAAGATTAGATTTATGAACATATATGTACATAAATACTGGATATAACCCCACAAAAGGCTATTGGTATCTTAAAACAGACGAAGACCTTATTGAAATGATTGTAACATAATCTAAAATAACTTTATCATATCTGTTAGAAATAGTATAAAATAAAAATCTTGATAGAAATTTAGGATTATTAACACAGGATTAGTTAAAAAAAAGTACTTACTTTATTTAATATCTTTGATATTCGTTTTCATATTTTGAAGCTGGCAATAAAATGGAGTTAAAATAACGTTGGATCATTGTGGCTGTACGCTTTGTACATCTCATGTCATATTACTTACAAATAATTACATTAAATCTCTCTTTTTATTTGAAGAAACAATCATAATTAATGATTCCGCAAACATTTTTACCAAATCATATTGCTTAATAAGGATGTCAGCTTTGAGGTGATTGATCACCTCCTTTGTACTCAAAATTTAATCATGTAATACTATCATTTAATGCAATGGTAACCCGTCAATGAATATCCGTCGCCCGTTTTGGAGAAATTAATGGGTGAAGCTTGTCGAGTCCAACGGTGCCAGAAATCGAAGGTTAAAAATACATCTTCTAGTTATTGATGATAACATATCTTCCTATCTTATAGACCCTGTATTCTTGAAGTCGTTTCAATAATTAATTATCTTTTATTTGCACAAATTTTCACTGATTTTGCCAGTTTTCTCTCACTTTCGGCTATTGCCAGGCGATTTTTCTTCTCATTTAATAAATTTAAGTTAAATAAATCACATATATTTATATTTTACTATTTGTTTGATAATTTTTGTATTTATTTATGTAACAAATTGATATCAGAAACGATTTAAGTAATATGTATAATATTGTAAATTTTTCCGCCTCCGTAGTGTAATGGTCAGCACGCTCGGCTACCGTACTGGAGGTTGATATTCAATATTACCCAGGACTGGTGCCTGAAGCGGAGGAAGATAACACTGCGTTTCTATGATACAGTGCCCTATGCACCATTGGGGTGTGGATAAGGGTTTGAACGAATGAATGAATGAGATGTAAAACAAAAAATTATGCTTATGTTAATGTACAAAAAATTTCAATCACTCAGACGACCATTTAAATGTTACTGGCACAATTCAGTCGGATAGGCTTAAATTATGAGTTTTCTTTAAGCAAGTAACAATAATACATAATAATAAATAATTATCAATAATAATATGGCGATGTTTAGGAAGCTTGAAAGCGCGCTGCCGGTAAGTATGTGCTCGCGTATGGAGTGTATTATTTATTCCATTGGTAGGCTCTGTACATGTACCTACCTACGGATAATGTTGCTCTGTAGGTTGGTACCCCTTTCCCGCCATAACTTGTTTGCTTTGCATGCCGCCAGTGGCGCTAGATGTATCTTTACACGATCGCCTGTCATATTTTGTCCATGTTGGATGATACCAGGGGTCGGAAACTTAACGATTATTGAATTAAATTTATTTCTGTGTATGTTACATTACCTACCTGAAAGGACTTGTAAACGTAAGCAGTGTGTGAGTTACATAAGTCAGTATGAGCACGGATACGTTCTTTAGGCCCTGATTTGCTTTAGTTCTGTCATCTATATCAAATATATAGTCAAACTTGAATATAACAGACCTGGACATAAGAAAATCTCTTTAAAATCGTGAAAGACATACGTATTATAAAACAAGCTAGGACACAAAATGCTGAACCCTTTTCATTCAGAAAAGAAGGTTTGTTATCGACAGCCAACAGTCCGTTTTCTCCTGGGGATTTTCCTAGTTTTTTCCGTAGTTTCCTTCCAGCAATAAACACATGCTGAGAAGTTTCTGATCGGTCCACACATTATCTCTCCTGTACCCAATACTGAAAATAAAACATGTTTTCAGCTAGAAGAAACAAAAGTCCACTTAATGATCTATAAACCTTGTATACAATAAGCAAGGTAAATAATAAATGCAGCAAGCATCTAAAAAAAACCTATTTAAAAGAATGTTAGCTTAACACGTTCAATGCGTATAAAATAATGTCATACAGTGCAAATTTTTGAAAACCCATAACTTTGTTTAAAATCAAACTCTACTTTATATTTAAACATGACAAATAAATGTTACTTTATATTTAAACATGACACATAAAACCATCTCTTATCTTTATTCAACACGACTACCGTCAACGCTTGGCTGCAACATTTGTATGGACACGGGAGCCGCGTTCGACCCACAGAACGCGATATGTGTGAACTCTCAAATAAACAAATACAATACGCGACTGACTGCGCAAGAAGCCACACGTGTCGTCCGCGCTCAATATTTTTTTAGAATAAACATTGAAATTATAATTTTTTTACAATATATATTAAAAACATAATTTTTCTCATTTTTTAACTTCTTACCTTTCAATGACTTTTCTCTTTTTAAAACCATATATTTATTTCGAAGAAAAACTTCTTTTTTTCATATAAAAATGGTGTTTTAAGCAAAAAAAGTTATGACGTTAATTGTGACCTGGGTTTAAAGGAAATTGATTATCCTGCCTGAAGGTCCCATCATTTTAATCGTCTCCAAAAGATATCATGGTTATAAGACATATCTCTTTAAAAGAGAAAAATCTCCCGGTCCAATATGATCCTATGTAGTGCCCTATACACCAACTATGGATAGGGATCAGAAAACGATATTAAAATAGCTTTCCTATGGTTTAACGCCCCTGGAAGTGGATGACGGGAAGCATTTGGCGGACGGGCGCGCGCTCATTGTCAGCGATAATTGGTTCGAAAAAGAATAGAGCTCCGCCATGACAGTATCAAACAGCGAAACATTTCGGCTTTATGATATTTTTTGTGCCAGTTTAAGTTTTGCCACACGTGCTCAGGAAATGTAACAGACAATAAAACTGTACTCCATACGTGGGACCTCAATAATTACCACTCTTTATTAATTCAACTTAATGATGAAAATTGAGAATTTTCATTTGTGTTTATCTTCGTTTTGGGGAAACTTATTTTAAGCAATCTAGCACATAATAATGTCGAGATTTTACACCAGAACGCAACCGATCAAGATTATCTTATCTTTGTTATTATTCTTTTATATATATATATATATATATATATATATATATATATATATATATATATATATATATATATATATATATATATATATATATATATATATATATATATATATATATATATATATATATATATATATATATATATATATATATAATGGGAATCGAACCCGGGACCTCAAGTATGTTAGCAAAGCAAGCTAACCGCTAAACATAGAGGTGGACTATTACACCATGTAAGTATGTACTACTCTAAGGCACAATAACTTATATAAGTACTTGCTTTCACTATTTATAAAATTCTTGTGAGTACTCTTTTACTGCAAATTAATCCGTCAATGTCTACTTAAAAATCTACCTTGGTATTAATATCAAGTATGTATTATTGAATCAACTTATTCATTTCGATACGAGCTGTTATGAGTAATTATTACTGCTACGAGAAGTGATCCTTCTCATGAAGATTTGTTTTCTCAGAAGCTAAAATGATATTCGCAAAAAAAATATCGTAGACTTTAGAGCCTAACCAGAAAGGGGCCGACGTCAAATTATCCAATATGCGTGTTCCATGAAGACATGGCGGTTTGGCTCCCAATAAATTATCCAATACGCCAAGATAGTTTCGAATAATACAATGGCGATTTAAATCTATTAGCCCTACTTAGTCTAATGCGTGTCCAGGTTATTTAAATGAATTTGCATAAAATTACAAAAGCGATTTATTCTGACATAGGTAGGACTCGTAATGACGTCCGCGAATTTTTTGAACCCCGATTTTGGTCGCTTGAGTAAAAAATATTAAATTCAATTCAATTTACTCTCCAAATACAATTTATTTAAAATTTGGACAAGAGATTATATAATTTTTACAAATTCAATTCAACTTCATCTCCAAATTCAAATTCTTATAAATTAAATTCAATCTTATACAGCTGGATTTCAATATGTTACGAATATCATATTTTATGAAGAAAATTCTAGCACAACTTAATACTTTGTAAATAAAATACAATCCTTTTAAAAAGTAATTAATTATATATTAATTTTTAATAAGTCATACCCTTGAATGTTGGTAATGAATACATAAATACAATGCTTATTCAAATTGTGTACAAAATTTGTGCAGAATGTACTCTCCAAAGTATTATTGTAAATGAATTTTGTACTCGTATTTTATACTTATCCTTTGCTTTTTTGTACATTTCATCAATCTTTTTTCCACCATTTTTTGTATATATTGAATTCCTGACAAGATAAAAACTGAATGTAATACCACGATTAATAAATTGGGTATTTATATAAAGATGAACAAAATTGATTATCATTTTTGATATCTCAACATAGGTGAAGAAGAATATGGAGATATAGGTAATTACACGGATTTTGTCATAGACAGACCCTGTAAGTATCCAGAATTTCATATTCTTCTTCACCTATGTTGAAACGTCAAAAGTGAAAAAATAACTCCTAAAAGTGGAGAAACTAAGGTTTGTGAGTATTTAGACCAACTCAAAATAAAAAATAAAAAACTAACCATCACGCCGCTTCCCCGCAGGGGTAGGCAGAGAGAATAGAGCGCCACGCCACTCTGTCCTTGCAAACATTCTTCGCCTCTTCCACGTTCATGCATCTCCTCATACATACCCGCCGATTGTTACGACTCCTAACCTGACCACTTTCAAGTATTTGGCATACCTGATCGTGCCATATTTTTCTCGGTCTTCCTCTGCTTCTTTTCCCGCTAACATTCGCCACATAAATTTGTTTTACCGTTCTTTCCTCACTCATTCGTTCTACATGTCCAAACCATCTCAACACACCTTTCTTAATTTTATCGATAATGCTTATCTCAGCTTTGCATTCCTTCCTTATTTCACTATTCGTACATCTATCATACATCGTTTTGTCGCACATTCTTCTGAGAGATCGCATTTCGACTGCATTCAGTCCATTTTCATCCTTCTTTTGCCAACTCCATGTTTCACTTCCATACATTAGAGTTGGAACCAGGACTCCGTTGAACTCAAAATGGTGTGAAAATTAATAACTTGCTATCTAATAAACCATCACGCCGCTTATAAAACATTCTTCGCCTCTTCCACGTTCATGCATCTCCTCGTGATAATTAATTAAAATAATAAATAATTTGATGATATTAATTAAAATAATAAATAAATAAATAATTTTATGAAAATTAATTTGATTTGTAAAAATATCAAATATCGCTAAAATCAACGTATTTTTTATGCTTGTTTTCAAATTATCGACTAAATTATTGTGTATTCTAAACTGCACGCTTATTAGATCCAGAATAATTAGGGGTAGTATGCAGATCGCTCCGAGCCCTCGGGGGACGCGTGGTGCGAGATGTGACGCTCACTTCATTTTAAATCATCCTCAAGATGGGATGCATTCCTTGGATTCCACCGCAAGAAGCTAATACTTTTACAGGTAAACACAATCACCATACACGCGAGTACGGTGACATGAAAAATCGCGATAATAGGCGGTTTTACTTTTAAAATTATTTGGAGTATAATCGAGCAGCAGCTATTTAGGGTATATTCGCTAATATATAACTCATTCGCCGGCCAACCGCCGAAGAGGTGACATGTCTTTCCACGCACGATTTTATTAAAAAAGATCCGATTTATATTGGATATTTTTGTTTTTTAGAATATATTTTGGTAGTGTAGAGGCAAAGGGGTATATCTCTCTCAGACCAAATTTTACAGGAGAGCCAAAAAAAAACATGTGAAATTAAATAACTCATTTGTTTTATGTATTTTTATATGTACATATCTTAAGAAAACTAAATAAGTATTGCAACTACAGCTTTATTCTTTTGCCAGATTATGAAATAAACTATTTTAGACATTTTGTGGAACAAACTTAGAAAATGAAAAATTTGACAGATATACCGCCTTTACACTACCGATATAGAGAACATACTTTTATAATTCTTTAACTCCTTACCTTTCAATGACTCTTCTTTTCTTTTCAAAACCATATAACTATTTCGAATATTTTTTTCAATACAAAAATGTTAAAATATTTGAAGAAAAAATCAATTACGGAAAATGTTACCTGGGTTTAGAAAAAAATAAATATCGACTTATCGAATACTGGGCCTTAATTTATCAATTTTCAAACCTCGCTTCAATAATATAAAAAGAAACTGTACAGTAAAAATACAAGTGTGGTTCAAAAAATAATTTAACACAATAAATATTTTTACACAGCCAAATACATTTAGATCAAACTGTATAACATTTTTTATTGTTATCTTGTTATTTTAACACAAACGAAGAATTTATTGAAATACTATTATATCATCTCAATAATCTTTTCCTCTCCGTTAGCAAATCTTGAAAGCAAAAGCTTTTTTAAATTCAAAAACGATGTTTAAAGAAATAATTAATTTCTTAAAATGTTACCTGGATTTAGAGAAAATTATATTGTGACTTAACGAATGCTGGGCCTTTATCACAATTCTATGTAACCCTTATTTGTCAAAAATTATTTTGTTGTCTTTTTATTCATTTGATTTATGTTTATATAAATAAAAAATCTGTGTTTTTATCACATTATACAAAATAATTATAATTGAATTCGCAAGTTGAAGACAATGTATCTTATTTATAAATTGAATACAAAGTATTTTGTTATGTTGCTGACTATAAAAAAGAAATGTTTGATGGATGAAACAGACATGTATTTAAATAAAAACAAGAGTTTTTAGGCGAGTAATGAAATAATGAAAAGCAGTAGCTATTGACTCCCGAATTGACAGCAATAATAATCATCATCACCATATGGTGACTACTGTTGCTTTGGGCGGAACTGGTCCCACTGCTCCTCTGTCTGCTGTCTGTATGCCGTTTAGTGACTTCTGTACCGACCGCCGCAGGGCCGGCTTAAGGAAAAAATTAGCGTATAATGAGATAAAAAAAAACACTAACATTATTTACTAATATATACAATATATATTTTAAAATTCGTCTAGAATTAAATGCGTTTTCGTAACTGATAGCAGTTTTAAAAGTATTGTATTTAAGTTACAATATGTTAATTTCACTTTTTTTATTAAAATAAATTATAAGATAATTGATACATTTTTTACGTTTCGACATAGATAAGGAAGAATATAGAAGTCTTGGAATTTACAGAGCTTATGACCTATCATAGACTGGTTAAGTGACCACTTAACACGCGTGTAACATTCACCGTTGTACCCATTATGCAGCTTATAATTTGACCAGATTATTTTAGACAAGGATTTGAACACACCCAAAATTGTGATGATAATATTGTTTTTAAAATAATTAAAGTAATAAGAAAGATTTAAATGACTACGTTATCTGTAATTCAATTATAAAAAAAACATTTCTTGAAATTATTATTTGTCTCAGCTTTTACAGTCAGAATTCCAAAACTTGATTATAAGCAGAAACTAAATTATAAGCTAAAATAATTAAAATGAAAATGATATTTTCTGGCATTTCTCACGTGTGTGATTATAATCTAGGATTCGGACCTCACATACTAATATAAGAATTTTTGCTCAATAAAAAGCTTCTTTTCATCTCACCAATAGATGTCTCTAGTAAAGTTCTAGTGATTCAAGAACAAGGTTTCTAAATTGGTTCATATATATAGAACTTCCAAGAATTTGAGTAGTGTGGTTGTCAATAATAGGTAGAATTGGTGAATGTTATACGTGTGTAAAGTGATCATTTAAACCAGCCTATGACAGTAGTCAGCCCCGTAAATGCCCAGACTTCCATATTCTCCTTCATCTTTGATGAGATGTCAAAAAATAATTTGAAAAATAACTCCTATAATTGGAGATAATCGATATTTGTGAACAAGTATTTGGACACTCCCAAAATGTTGTAAATATTTATAACAGTTTAATTTTTGAAAAATATTTTTTTCTTAACTCAGAGCTTGAAATGGAAAGAAATAATACTCCGGGATTGTCTCTCGTATAGATCGGTAAATATTCTACTAGAAATACTCAGTCGCATATATCTGCATCCGGCCCTGCACCAGATGGCCAGGTCCCATTAGGACACACAGGAGCCGCTTCATTACTCCTCTGTGTAGGTTCGAGTACCTACGGCGGTCATCTTACAATTATTTCGGGTGATGTTTTAAACGGATCATGCCTCGGGACCTACTTGCAGTTAGTAGTTGAACATGCGAAATAGGTACGATGAATAAAAAAGTCCCCCTTTGAACAATATAGCGGATTCTGATGATTTTATTGATTGATTCGGCAGTCACATTGTGGTAAAATCTATCGTACGGTGTTTGAAAATAATGCTGAATGCATCAAAACACGTGTCACAATAGATTTTAAGAAATAGTGGTATATACTAAGTAAAAATTAAATTAAAAATGGATTCCGATGATGTTACGAACGTTGTTTGCAAGAGTGAAATCTGTATTATGTATTGGAGAGAACTACATTATTAATTTTAAGATTGTAAAAGTAGAATTGTTAAGGAAAAAATTTAAATTATTAAAAAAAATTTTTTTAACTATATTAAATAATAAAAAATATATATTTAATTTGCTGACCGTAACTATTAAGAATTCCAGTAGTGATCATTTCTTTGAGAACAGTGTCCGTCGATGGTTCCTTCTCGTTGGAAGGGACAAGGTAGAAAGTGAATTAATTAATGTCCAGGTGTAATTATTTTATTGTAAAACCTTTATACTGTAAATTGTTATTGTATCTATTGTATGTAATGTATATAAACTAATAATTAAAAAAAACTATTAACATGTAAGTATTTCGGCTCAACACAGGCCAGGTAAAAAAATGTATGTATCTATGAAATAAAAAATAATAAAAATAATATATAACGGTATCTCTGATTCGTAAAAAAAACTTTTTAAGTCCTATTTTGTCTTTGCGTTTCTTGAGATGATGAATTGCAATAAACACCATTCGAAAAATGATTATAATCAGTGGTGCGTGTTCACTGATGAGCATGATTCGAGTAGGGCTGATCACCGATGACCATTGTGGCTTGCTGCCAACAAAAGAGTTACAATTATAGCCGATACAGGAACTGAACCCATTGTTTGGCTTTGCTGATCAACAAAGGATTCCACTAACCACTGTTTAATTCCAATACCGAAAGGATTGACGGAGAAGGGATGATTGAGGATAAGTGAATCAAAGTGGGCGCCAAACCATATTTAATCTTTTTGTTGATTCGAAACATTTCGGGGAGTCGGTTGTTCGAAGAATGGAAAAACATTATCTTTTTAACGGTAAATTGATTGTTAATAATAATTAGTTTATTTTTCCTTAAAAGTTCTCTATTCATACTTTACATGGTTCTTCATTACATGAGGACGTAGTATATTTTTGATTTTAAAATTAATACCAATTAAAATAATAGTTAGTTTCCTTGTCGTATTGTATACTCTTTTGATTTATATTATATAATATATAAACTACAATAATATGTTTTTTTTTTCATATATTTAATTTTAAAAAAAGATAAATATATGTGTTACTTCTGTCAGCGTAAGCGGCTCATTATTAGAAATAGGTATCAAATTGTGGTGGAGTGGGTTCGAACCGAGAAACTCTGAATTAAGAGTCCGCGACACAAACTAAGGGACCACAACACGACACTACATAAAATACGATAATTGTATATATATATATATATATATACAGTATCTACTCAATGAATTAGGGCCACCCATTATTTTTTTGAATACTCTGAAATCTTTTGGATTATTATATTTATTTTACATAAATACTTTAAGTTTTCTATTGACATCTAATATCATGTATATTACCTTCAATAATATGTAAAATATACCTGGATAATTTAAGCCTTTATAAAATTTCAAACCCTTTTTCTGAGAAAGGTCCCTAATTAGCACAGGTAGACAGATAGTTGAAAGTTCAAAAAATAGTCCTATCTCATTTATTAGTGAAGTTTCTTCAGTTCTGGTTGTTGCTTTGTTTAGAGAGGTTATATAGTTATCGTGTCTTGTGAAAAAAACTTAATTTTTAATTTTAGTTCATAAATTATAATTTTTTTTTGTAAACACAAGTGTTTTTTTTGAAAAGGACAAAATGGGAAAAAGTAAAGACATTTCTGAGGAAAAAAAGTCTAGTGTTATAGTGCTACTGAAATTAAGAATACTATCTAATAGAGAAATTTCAAAAAAAGAAAACGTTTCTCGTCAAACAGTGGACAGAATTTCAAAATCAATAAAAAATCAGTCACCCGCCACCAGCAATCGGCGAAAGAACTGTCGTAGGATTAGAAAAACAACACCGAGGACTGATCGAAAAATCGTTCAAAGTGCCTTAGAAAACCGTAGTGCATCAGCAAAAACATTAAAAATAAAATTGGAAGAAGAGGGTATAAATATATCGGTATCAACACTGAGGCGACGTCTTTACGAAGTAAATCTGAAATGCAGGCGCCCTGTAAAAGTACCAAAATTGACACCACGAATGAAAGCGGATCGATTAAAATGGGCCAGGCTACATCGAAATTACTCGGTAGATGATTGGAAAAAGGTATTTATTTAAATGTAATTTTCAACATATCATTTTAGTAAATAAACTTATATATTTGAATTAAACTTAAATTTTCATTATTTTTCAGGTCATCTTTAGTGATGAGTGCCGGTTAGAAGCCGTGACAGAGAGCCGTCGATTCGTCAGGAGAACACCAATGGAACGTTACAATGAGGCCTGTGTGGTAAAAGTTATCAAACACCCCCTGCAACAATGATATGGCCATGTATTATTAACAATTTACCTGGGCCGTTGTTTTTCGTGGAAGGAACAATGAACCAAAATTCCTATAAGCAGGTCCTCGAACGAATTTTATTGCCCTTCTACCATACACTCGACCCAACAGAAGGTCCATACACCTTCATGCAGGATGGGGCACCTTGCCACCGGGCTAAATCAATAATAATTTTTTTTCTAACAAAAATCTGCCTTTGCTCCCCTGGCCTGGAAATTCTCCGGACCTTAATCCTATAGAAAACGTATGGAGCATGTTAAAAAATAAGGTATACTCATTTCCAAATCTGACAGTAGACTGTCTAAAAAAAAATATTCAAAAAATTTGGTCAGAAGACGAAGAAATAAAAAACATGATAAAACAGTGCATTTTAAGTATTCCAAAAAGAATTGAGGCAGTTATTTCTGCCAAAGGTGGAAATACTAAATACTAACTATATTTATATGAAAGTGTATGCATAATTTAAGCGTAATAAAGTGTTCATGTGTAAATAAAATTCAAGGTTGTTTTATTCAAGGTTTTCTCTGAGTTATTCCTGTTTGAATTGAGAAATTGCGCGAAATTCTGCGTGGCCCTAATTCATTGAGTAGATACTGTATATATATATATATATATATATATATATATATATATATATATATATATATATATATATATATATATATATATATATATATATATATATATATATATATATAATTATATATATAAATATATATATATGTATATATATATATATATATATATATATATATATATATATATATATATATATATATATATATATATATATATATATATATATATATATATATACATTAATAATTATACCAAATTTAAGATATTTTTCAATTTTATATCCTGCACTTTTTTTAATAAAGTCATTTATAAATATACTTAATATAAACGTGTTAAAATAAAAATGTACCTACACGTATAGACTTATATTTATTTCTCTAAAAAAAATACTAATCTTAACACTAAAATATACATCAGGTAAGATGGTCATATATTCGAATAAATTGAATGTAGCACAGGGTGGTGCATTGAATCAATCCAGCGTTAATGAGAATAACAGCAAATAAGTAGGGCAATCAGGGTTGCACACTAGTCCTCGTAAAAGGTGAGTTTTGCGAAGCTTTGCAAAATTAATAAATAAATGATGTTGATAAAACAGTTATTTAATATATTATAACAAAATGACTAATTATATTAGCCAAAGTTTTATTATGTTAAGTCGTTCCCACGACATATTACTAGTGAATACTAAAAATAAAAATACAAACCTTTATAAATAGATAATAATAATGATAAATTGTCAGTATGTTAAATTAACAGAGAAAGTTTAAAAAAATATTCCCACATATTAGAAATTGTATTTGTAATAAATTAAAAATAATATTAACATATTTTCAGTAGCATAACATTTTATTTAATTAAATTCATTTTTTATGAATTATTTTAAAATAGCAATCGACGCGGGGCTACTTTAAAATCACTTTCTATTTGTCTAACAATAAACTTTAAATTTGAAGACCATCCCCAGTTATGAAGGGAATCACCCTGAAAAATATTTAAAACAAAGGGATAAATTATACTTGCGAGTAGAATGGAATGTAACTATCTACAAAGCTGCACTTTTTGTCTTGGCTACGAGTATCAATCATCATTTCAATCAAAAAGCAGTAAATTAAAATGTTTAAAAAACTAACTAACATAACGCTTATCATAACGCCGCTTCTCCACAGGGGTAGGCAGAGAGAATATAACCCCATAACAGTCTGTCTTTGCAAAAAATCTTCGCCTCTTCCAAATTCATTCATCTCCCCATACAATTCCGCCGATTGTTCCGACGATTGATCATGCCAAGTTTTCCTTGGTCTTCCTCTGCTTCCATAACCAACCACATTCGCCTCTATTTTTATTATATTTTGAGTAATATTATCAATAGCCAGGACACTCGCCATGGTATTATATGGACATGGTATTGTGTCGGTTAATGGTCCCGTGGTTAGTGTCTCTTGAGCCAAAGTTTCTCGGTTCGAACCCACTCTACCACAATTTGATGTGTTTATATATTATTATTATTATTAGCCTGACCATGTGCAGTCTACACTAAGTAAGCGTATGAAAAAGAAAATCAATCTACAAAATGGAGAATGCTACGCTCGAATTTCGACAGCGAAATTAACATATAATTTATCAGAAATCTATTGATTTCTCTCAATGGTCCAGTGGTCTCAGTGGTCGATGATAACCTGCAGAGTTGGGCTCCTTCCCCGCTGCGTCTGACCATACATTTCGGCTTCCTGTTTGATAAAAATCTATTTTCTCATCCCCATTACGACTCCTGTTGAAATATGACGGCTCGAAAAGATTAAATAATCAATAAAAATCTCCACTATTGCTAATAACATGGCGCTTGGTTTTTGCAAGTTTTTCGTGTTTTATATTTTTTGAAGTTTCATTGTCAAATAAAACGTAATTTATTAATAAAAGATTCGTTTCGGTTTGGAATCCGAATTTCTTTGTTGTCGGTAATAAATTACAATTTATTTTATTTTCAAAAGAAATTATGTTTTTCATCAATCATCAAATTTATTGTTCAAGTGTGGTCTTAAATAAAGATTTTATAAATGACTTTTAAAGTTATTATTAAATTCATTTTATTATTCTGCAACCAAATTTAAGTACTGATTGACATGATAAGTTTTCAATGATCAAATAAAGAACTAAATTAAGTAACGGCATCTTCTAAAGGAAATGTCTCTAATTCTCAAATTATTTAAAAGTTATATAATATAATTTAACATACTGTCACATCGTTATGGGTTCGATTCCCAGAGGGAGTGAAAATAAATATTTGTGATTTTACACACGAATAATTATTTAATATTACCCTGGACTGGTCCGTGAAGCTCAAGGGTGATCACCTTGCCCTAATGTGAGTAACGATCAAGATAACACTACGTCAATCCGATGCAGTGCCCTATGCACCATTGAGTGCGAATAAGGGTTAAAAGAAGAAGAAGACATCGTTCATCTATAACACACATATATAAACACCCATTCCAATAATACGATACCGAAAACTTCTGTTTACCTATTATCTACTTATAAAATCTTCAAAAATCTATTAAAATTGAGTGTGCATCAGTGGTATAAAAATATCCTTCCAAACCTCAAGTTAGTTATCCCTAATAAATCACTTTCTCATTTGAATGTGTATATAATGTTAATTTAATATCCTGCAGGACATTTATTAGTCCCCACCGGCTCCCACCTTTTGAGATCCTGATCACGTCCTTTAAGATGGCGCTGAAACATATTTTATTATATCCTTTTATCATGTTTAATGGTAAATTAAACACTGTCGTAAATATTCCAGATGACTGTCGACAAGACATTTAGTGGATATTGAAAATGAAAATTTTAATATGAACAAAAGGGGATTTTAAATTCCTGTAATGAAATAGCGATTAAAAAATGTTTCCGTATTGTTGTATTCACAGATTACATATTAAAATTTCCTTAATCATATTAAATATAAGTTTGATAATTTTCCAGAGCTAAGAGTGTATTTCTTTAAATATTTTGTCAATTCTTTCATCATATCTAAGTACTAACTACCCTAAAAGGATTTTTGAATTTCATTAATTGATTCAGCAGTTACTTTGAAGTAATATCTATCCATTTTTAAGTTAGGTTTTATTTGGTACTTAAATACCACAATTTCATAAAATCTATTGTGACACGTTTATCGATGGATTCCGCATCATTTTCAAACACCGTATCACTTTCAAACATGGTATTTAAAAACGATGCGGAATGCATCATAAACTGTATCACAATAGATTTTAAGAAATAGTGGTATTTACCAAGTAAAACTGAATTAAAAATGAAGTTTTTAAATTCTTAGTACCTACTTATAATGAACGTAACAGCTATTCAATACTTTATTCCAATATTTTTGCAACAAGGTATAAAAAAATCTTTTTAATAACTAAGCATTGATTTGTGTCAACTATTAATAATTTACAAAATTATAGGTGTTCACTTGGTATGAAATATCTGTCTTTTTTTATATATGAAAGAAAAATAAATGTTTTCATTTCAAGTTGGGACACCTATAATATTAACATATCATCCGTAGGGTTAATAATCCAGTGTCTGATGGAAAAAAAATATTGTTAATTTACAGAACCCCTAATTACTACCTATATAATAAATGGGGTAAGTAAAAAAATAATCAATCCAGAAATTTTCTTCGTCAGGATTTGTTTGATAACAATAACAATATATTGATGTTGAATAAAACCAGTAAATAATAAATATTAAATAATATTTATGAGGCGAATGTTAGTGGGAAAAGAAGCAGAGGAAGACCGAGAAAAACGTGGCACGATCAGGTATGCCAAATACTTGAAAGTGGTCAGGTTAGGAGTCGTAACAATCGGCGGGTATGTATGAGGAGATGCATGAACGTGGAAGAGGCGAAGAATGTTTGCAAGGATAGAGTGGTGTGGCGCTCTATTCTCTCTGCCTACCCCTGCGAGGAAGCGGCGTGATGGTTATTTAGTTAGTTAGAATAAAACCGTTTTCTAATTGAATTCAAACAGAAAATATATATATATATATATATATATATATATATATATATATATATATATATATATATTAAAATGATAAACAGTATATCTCTTTTTTATTTTAAAGTAGGTGCTTTTCGTTTATTCTATTGCCCTCCCTGTTTGATTGTTGCCATAATGTGAATAAATCAACATGCCCATTACTTATTCATAATAGTATCGCAGAAGGTACCTACGCATCTGAATAAATTCTATGGATATTTAAAAGGAACTTGCACATTTAGCAGCGCGTGCCGCCATCTCGCTGGCCGCTTCCTAAAGCAGGTGTCGCCATATAAATTCGAGAGGGGTTTAAATGTCAACTGCTAAAAAATGTTTTTTTTATGTCTCAAAAGAGACGAAATACCTTTTTATAAGAAGGGGATATGAAAGTCTCGGTATTGGCTGAGGTATTGGCCAGGTTAACTTCTGGTATTAGCTGAGTTACAATATGATATTAGCTGAGAATTTCTTCAGCTAAGATCACTCTTTAAACTGTGTTACGTTCATCGTTCTACTTATTATTGAACATCCATATTGCTTTAACCGTCTGATAAGGATTAATAAAATAAGCGGAAATTCTTTGGAATTTTTTAAACGAAAATATTTGCAAAATATTTCAAGCAAGCGGTTTCGTTCTCAAGACTTAAAATTAATATCGCAGGGGTAGGCAGAGAGAATAGAGCGCTATACCACTCTGATTTTGCAAATATTCTTCGCCTCTTCCACATTCATGCAAATACTCATACATTCAACCCTTATCCGCACCCCAATGGTGCATAGGGCACTGCGTTATATAAACGCAGTGTTATCTTGATCGTTAACACACGAAGGAAAGGTGATCAGCCCTCCGCTTCAGGTACCAGTGCAGGGTAATATTGAATAAATATTAGAGTGAAAAAATCACTTATATTTATTTGACCCCCCCTGGGAATCGAACCCGGGACCTCCAGAACGGTAGCCGGGCGTGCTGACCATTACACCACGGAGGCGAACGAATCCTCATACATACCCGCCGATTATTTCGACTCCTGATCTTATCAATGAATCTGACATTTTATAACTAAAATTTTATAACGATTGTATCATAAATTATACTACGAACTTTTTTAAATAACATAATTATATATTTTCTTCTACATTAATCTGTATGTTGAACTTGAACTCCCCCTTGACTTCTATTTTTAAAAAGGATCATCGGATCCGGATATTGCGTTTGTCAAAGTGTCATGGCTGCCTTCGACACATAATCGATTGCTCTCATAGAGAAATTACTTTAAATTTTATTACCATACAGACAAATCGACGTTTCAACATGGCCATTTGCATTTTATTGGGGACCAATCTGAATATTAACATATGTAGGTAACAGTAACTTAATATATTGTATTACCAAACCATTCGATTTTGTGTTTCATCGAACCATTTTTAAAAAGCTATTAAATTATATTAAACAATAGATTTTTAATGTTGGTTTTTTTATGGCCATAAACATATTTCCATATTCATATCCTAAGTTTCAGTCGAAATGCGATCTCTCAGAAGAATGTGCGACAAAACGATGTATGATAGATGTGCGAATAGTGAAATAAGGAAGGAATGCAAAGCTGAGACAAGCATTATCGATAAAATTAAGAAAGGTGTGTTGAGATGGTTTGGACATGTAGAACGAATGAGTGAGGAAAGAACGGTAAAACAAATTTATGAGGTGATTGTTAGTGGGAAAAGAAGCAGAGGAAGACGGAGAAAAACATGGCACGATCAGGTATGCCAAATACTTGAAAGTGGTCAGGTTAGGAGTCTTAACAATCGGCGGGTATGTATGAGGAGATGCATGAACGTGGAAGAGGCGAAGAATGTTTGCAAGGACAGAGTGGTGTGGCGCTCTATTATCTCTGCCTACCCCGGCGTGATGGTTAGTTAGTTAGTTAATTAGTTTTTATCCTAAGCTTTTTTACCAACTTAAAGGTAGAGCAAATCATTACTCTTTTAAAGTATAGATAGTCGTCCATTAAGGATAATTCGCAAACATCCAATTCATTAAGCGATCGGTCGCGCTAGATGACAATAATATTTTACAGAACAATCAAGAATGACAGTTTTCTATGATCTGAAATATTTTAAAGGCAGATTTTCAAATTAATACAAATTATTTTTAGGAGCGTAAATTTGTTTTCATATAATAAATCTGAAAACTTCAATAAATATTTTTATCCATGGATACAAAAATAACAACAAAAACATTTTAGAAAAACAGATTTTTTTGTGAGATGTGTTGTAAACCATTTGAATATGATTTATGAGTGTATTACGTTTGAGGGCGTTACCTATTTAGAATTATCTACGTAATTGACTTTGAATCATGTACTTAGATAATAATTTTAATTAGTTAATAATTATTCATAAATAATAAGTTACACTTTTTTATAAGAAGCAATTAAATGTTCATTAAAGTAATAGAAAATAACGTTAAGATATGCGTAGCATGAATTCTCGTCTGAAGCGTCCAGTCATTATCTGGTGTGATTCAAAACCCATTATACCTTTTTTCACTTCCTTAATTCGCTCAAAACCTCCAACCCAGATGAACGATTTTGGCGTTAGTTGATTAATACGTTACTTTTTAATTGACTTATGTGTTTTAGTCGATTTTAGGGCCATATGCGACTTTTCAGGGCATCTAACGGACCACCTCGAGGATGGAAGTTTTAATAAAAAAGAGGTTATTTACAGAAGGTCTCGCCTGTCACAATACGGCACATTAATCATCTCTTGAATCTCGAACTGTTAACCTGCGGGAACTACTGCAAACTTAGCTAGTTTTCGTTTTATATTAAATAAGTACCTGTAGCACAAGATCTTAGCGAAACAAAGCTTTACAAAATTTTGAGTGTGTCCAAATATTTATTCACAAATCTGGATTATCTCCGCTTCGGAGTTATTTTTTACGTGTTTACATTTATCATATTTGATCAATATACCTGAGTTCCAAAATTTTTAGAAGCGTGTGCCAATCATGGGTAGAATTGGTAAATGTTACATGTGTGTAAAGTATCAAAAATGTAAAAAAAAATAAAAGCTGTATTTAAACAATTTTAAACGGAATGTGATTTCAACTCAAATAATTCCTTACTTTAAAAAAAATATTCAGGTTTACTTGCAATACAACTAACGGAGTTTCTTTCGTCAAAGTGCATTAGCAATTTATTGAAGTATAAATAAATATTTATTTATAAATATTATAAATACAAATATTAGAATCATTTTGACTTTCTGTATTTCATTTTAAGTATTTAATACATCACGAATTAAAAAAAACCCTTACACTCAATTCCTCGTTCCCTTTGACTTCGTTTTCATAATTTTAAAGTTCCATACAAGCATTATAACTATTACATTAATTGCAAAAAATATCTAGGTGCATCTGACCACTTTTTTTCAAATAAATATATAATCCTTCACCGAGTCTATTTTTGGGTGATTGAAAGATTACTAGCAAAATGACCGCCAATCTACATATATTCTATACAAGATGTTTAATAAATAATTATATATTGCATATATCTAAAGGAGATATACTCGTATATGTACGTTTTGTGCGAAAATATAAAATCACGTAGTTATAACAAACCATATATATCAGTATTACTAAATTGAAGCACCAATCAATGACGGTGTAAATATTGAATAAATAAAAATAAATTTTGTATTGCTATATTTCCTTTGACACGCTCTCACTGTCTATCTCTCCCTGTTCGGTGCTGCATTCGCATTTTTTTGCTGTTGCTAATATTATAATGATTTATATAATAGACTAAAGTATAAGCGATCAATTCCGCTAATTACTAATAAGCCACATCCAAAACTCGCTTTAAAAAATATATATTTCGTGTCTTAATTAGGAGGTTATTTTTTAAAGCATTAATATTGTTTTAGAACAACTTTAGGGGATGGCTGTTCCGCCCCTAAGCCTCCCTTAAATAAGGGCGGATAGTGGTCCAAGATGGACTTCTTTACTTATGATTTACTTCCCCTCGTTATGAAATATATTTTTTAATGAATTTTATCAATTTTGTGATATAAATTAAACGTTAATTACGGTAATAGCAATTCGTCTTGTTATAATGAAAATGATATCTTTCCTTTGTGCTTTAAAGTCTAAGTTATCATAGTACAATATTTTTTGTTTCCAACGGTACCACCCATAATTGTACTAGAAGGGAAAATATTATATTATTTTTAACTATTATGAATTAATCTTGATTTAACAAAAAAGGACATTATGATACATAAAAATAATTATACCCATAAAGTATATTTAAATCACCATTATTATAACCACTATAGAAAACCTCGGTATGACACAAAGACCATTTTTTTAATCAAGCAAGATTTGATAAAAAAAAATCTTATGGCAATTCTAGTCATAATATTTAAGATTATAATAGTATAATCCCTTCCCGTGATAAATTCCTCATAAACTCCCGTTAGAATTACATTATTTTTCTAAAAAGGATATCAGAATACACATAGAATTGCTAAATTAAGGTTCTAATAATATTATGGTCCATATCGGGAGGGTAAATTGCTTTATTCAATCGAGTTATTTTAGGATTTTTCAATATCCGGCACCTAAAATTTTGATCCCACTTTTTTACGTTTGGATAAATCTAATATAAGTTTGTGTTTCTTATTATTATTATTATGTGATATATACTAATTAAGCATGCGTTAGATCACATCTATATATATATATATATATATATATATATATATATATATATATATATATATATATATATATATATATATATATATATATATATATTATATATATATATATATATATATATATATATATATATATATATATATATATATATATATATATATATATATATATATATATATATATATATACATATATATATATATATATATATATATATTCATACTATATATAAATTATGTACGTATATGTAGCTTTATTCGATACAACTATTTATACACATATAACTTTTCTAACAATTGTTTTGGCTTCTTATAATTAACTAGAATTAGAAAGGTTTTTTTTTTAATTAAATTTGATTCAGTCCTGTCGCGAATCGAACCAGGATCACAAATTTTTATTATCAGTGTTTCTTCTCTGCACCAGAAGGTTAAAAAATACATGCATTCTTTAATTTTATGGGAATTACCATAGGTTGTTGAGAAGTGGATAAAACTTATGCCATAATATTTTATCATATTTCGATTCTGAATGAAAAAAGTTTTTTCCCAGAAGGTTTATTTTAATAATAAACCATTCAAAGTATCAAATATCAGATAATATTGTATAAAAAAATGATTATCATTTCGATCCACGGCGTTTCTCTCTCTCTCTTTAAATTCGAGTATTTAAAAAAACGTGTTAACATTTTGTATCTTGGTTTTGCTTAAATTCTATGTGTGGGGATGAAAGGTGTCATATAACTTATGGTATTAGATGTATCTACTATCTACCCTTCTTTATTTATTAATATACCTATTTTATTTATTTCATTATTTTTTTATTTTTGCAGAAGATTTTTTTATAAATATTTAAATATACCTACATAAATATTAAAAGACCAGCATCTCTTTACCAGCATTTTAAAATTAATATAGAAAAATCAAATGTATATAGTATGACATTTTGAATTCGTTTAAATAAAGTAAAATATGTAACAAAATTAAACAAAAGCGTAACATGCGTTAAAAGTAAAATAGTTAATGACTCATTTCTAAAATGGACCATAATGTAACACTCTCCTTATCATTCATTCGTTTATTTTGTGTAATACCACTTAAAAACATTACTTCACCAGTACTGGTTTCGGAATAAACATTCCATCATCAGGTCAAAAGTAGACTGACCTCTTGACGGAATGATTATTCCGAAACCGGTAGTCATGTTCAAAAGTGTTATAAAGTGTTATTACACAAAGCGAACGATGAATGATAAGGAGAGTGTTATATTACCATACCATAAAGTTAACAATGCAAGTTTAATATACAAAATGGACCAGAATCTATTAAATGGGTACATACATTTACAATGATAGGTATCTCTTCTTTGCCTGATATCGAAGAATACTATTAAATACCATAACATACATGCATAAATATTTAATTATAAATTGATTTGGGATTTCGCCATTTTTATTTAATTTTCTGATTAATGACCAGATTTACCACTTCATACTAGTGCAATATTCATATTTAGTTCAAAGTAAGAAAAAACAATAACAAAACAACGGAAAAATCGTCAATTCGAGTTCCATATGAGAACACCTGTCTTTTCGGGGGAAGCTATCCGTAATATCGGAACGTTTAAAATATACAGCGGGTGCTTTTACGAACACGCATAAATTTTATATCAGATCCCCTTCCGTTCCATATTTAAATATGACCAACGTTTTTTCTTCTCTTTACAACATTTGTCTGTGTTTTTGTTGACAAGTTGACAAATATCTATGGTTTCGATTCCACGGAGGCTGGTGTTAAGTTATGATTCCGTTTTTTTTGTTGACTTTTTTATTGTTATTTATCTCATAGAAATCACGTTGTTTTTTTTTTAATGTTATATTATTTTGGGAAACTCACAAAATACGCCCTTAAAAGGATATTCGCAAAGACAGAACTCATGGCCCGCCAACCGCCAGAGAGGTAACATTTTTTCCACCTATATTGGATATTTTTTGTTGTTTAAAAAATATATCAAAAAATATTTTGATATATTTTTTTACCTTAGTTTTCAATAACTCTTTTATTTTCAAAACCATGTAATTATTTCCAAGGAAAACTTATTTTTTCATTGCAAAAACGGTGTTTTAAGATAAAATCAATTATGTAAAATGTTACCTGGATTTAGAGAAAATTAGTTTGCGACTTATCGAATGATGGGTCTTAATAATAAATATTGTAACTTTTTTCAAAAATGTGTACATTCGAAATTAACGAAAAAACAATACCATAGTCTATGAGACAGAATAAGGAAAATACGCGAGATCGAAGATGTCGTTAGGTGGGGAAGACAACGAAGGAGCCATCCAGACTCCCCCACATTGCACTTTACGGCCAACCCCAATGTAGACGACTCCCAGGCAGACTACCAAAGAGATGGATCTACAGCTGGGAATCGACATTGCAGGAAGCAAATAATAAAAATAATAATAAATTTGGATAACTTATATGGCGCCATTTTCGTAAAATACTACCTCAAGGGCGCTTCACTATGAATGAATTGGGGAAAATATTATGGTGGAAATGATTTAGCAAACAAATGTGTTTTTAGTCCTTTTCTAAAGATCATCTCACTCTCACTATTTCTAACCATTGGTGGAAGAGCATTCCACGCCATTGGTCCTGCAACAGCAAAGGCACGCTCACCAAATTTAGTGCGCTGGTTGCGAGCTGGTAAGATCACTTTGCCCATTGCAGTTGTTGTAGCCGATCGAAGTGTGAGACGCCTATCGACCAATTCATCTGGAATACACAGCTCTTTTAAATACCCTGGAGCCAAACCCCTCTTAAAAACAGTCCACAAGACCTACACCAAGCAAAAGAAGAAGGAGAATACTATGGTCAGTTGAATCTGAGTTTACTGGAATCGAACAGCAAATTCTCAGAATCTTAATTGATGAGAAAGATTAGAAAAAAGGTTGGAAAAAATCTAATCATGTCCAGAAAAAAATAGCTGGAAGTGCTATAGTAAGAAGCGCCGTAGATGCCGATAATCCTAAGGTCACGGGTTCAATCCTCTACTATAAAACATAAAGCTAACTAAACCATTATCACTTTCTTATTCATTTTAATGGGTTTGTGTTATACTGTTTTAACGTGAAAGTGTAAGTATGTAGGTTGTAGGTACAATACAATTTATCGAATGTACATTAGAGATTAATTGAAAGTTATTTATGTTATATTTTGGAGTTCGTGTATTCAGAGTGAATCGATGTGTTTTAATATTGTTTTAAAATTCTATGGGAAGGAAAAACCTTTAATTTTGAGATTAAAAGCAAAACAATTTAATTTATCTAATTTATTACGAAATAAATACTAATAAGTATATAGTTTGAAGAGACGTTATTTACGAAAAAATTTAAGATTTTATTTTAAAATTTTACTTCTGAAATGATTTTAGTTTATTTCCACCGAACCTAATTTTCCATGTACCTACTTACAAATTATATGAATGTATTAAGTAGTATTTTTTTTGAGTATTTAGATTCACAACGTTATTCAAGTTCAGAAATGTTTACATACCAAAATCAGTAGCAAAAAGAACACATGGATGAGAAAAAACGAAATTGACATATTTAAGACTAAGTACAATTCTGCATTCAGATTTGATTTCAAATAACTTCACGTTTACACAATAAAAATAAAATGATAACATGTATACGATATTTTTCAGCTTCATATAAAATAACATCATTTAATATTTAAAATATTATTCGATACATGTTACCATATAAACAAAAATTTCATTATCATATATGGAATGTCTTTTGAATAATAATAAACTTATATTATTTATTGATTCGGCATTAACTTTGTGGAATGACACATTGATATTTTTAAAAAATTAAACTCTTGAGTATACCACTTTAATTAGTTTTATTTAAATGTACGACTAGTTTCGAAAACCTACAGATGTTTACATCTTCTGGTAAAATTAAAAGTAACGAACAAAAAATATATTTAGGGGTATATAAAGGTTAATAAATATAAGGAAGGGGGGGGGGTTAAGGAACAAGATGTTTTGTTAAAGGAAACATTGATAATAATGGTGACGTAATTATTATCAATGTTTCCTTTTACAAAAAAATCTTCTTCCTTAACCCCCCCCCCTTCCCTATATTTATTAACCTATATATACCATTTTTCGTCCGCCTCCGTAGTGTAATGGTCAGCACGCTCGGCTACCGTTCTGGAGGTCCCGGGTTCGATTCCCAAGGGAGGTAAAATAAATATACGTGATTTTTTCACTCTAATATTTATTCAATATTATTACCCTGGACTGGTACCTGAAGCGGAGGGCTGATCACCTTTCTTTCATGTGTAAACGATCAAGATAACACTGCGTTTATATGACGCAGTGCCCTATGCATCATTGGGGTGCGGATAGGGGTTTTATTTTTTATTTATTATATATATACCAAGAAGATGAAAACATCTGTAAGTTTTCGAAACTAGTCGTATGTATAAATAAAACGCATAAAAGTGGTATATTCGAGTGTTTAATTAAAAAAAATAATAAACATACTTGATAACGGGAAGATGTAATTTTTATTTAAAAGTCAGATATCAAAGTTTACCTGTGAAAATATACTTAGTTCGTTTATATTCGTAATTTAAATTATAAACACAAGTCAAAACTACGAGCCTGGTATACAAAACCGTGACTGGTCAATTTTATATCTCATTTAATTCTAAGTGATCATATTAATGCATATTTCAATCGCTAGCACAGGAAGCTTACAATGAAAAAAGCTCACTAAACCAGATTACATTTCAGCTTGAATCAACAATATGTGTTTTTTAAATAGATCGGTGTTTTTTGGTACACAATTCCTGGAATCCGGGTCGTTAATTATTGGAAAAAAGATCACTTATGATTTCATACATGTTACAACAATACATCAGACTCTTAATTTACAAGGAAAAAAGAGATAACGCGTGATGTATATTGATATGATAACGCGATTAAAACAGATTTTAAAAAAACGTTTTTAAATTGATTTATCCATCTCCACAGTAATCAACATTTTATATTGGATTAGAGTTTTTTTTGTGTTCAGTAATAATAAAAATATATGAAATGACATAGTGCTACTATATTTTTAACAACATTTCGACTGTGTCCAAATATATATTCAAGAATCTGGATTATCTCCAATTGGGGGTTATTTTTTTACATTATTTTAAATAATGTAAATGCCCTGTAAATCCCCAGACTTCCATATACTTCTTCATCTACGTTGAGATGTCAAAAAAGGATGTATTTTTTAAAAAAAAATGATTTTTTTCATTTTTTATTCAATATTCTACCGTTCTGGAGGTTCCGGGTTCGATTCCTAAGGGGGAGGAGTCAAATAAATGTAGGCGATTTTTCAATCTGATATTTATTCAATATTATTCTGGACTGGTGGCTGAAGCGGAGAACCGATCACCTTTCCTTCATGTGTCAAGATAATCAAGATGAAATCGCGTTTATATGATAAAGTGCCCTAAGCACCATCGGGTGCGGTACATGCATTAATATATATATATATATATATATATATATATATATATATATATATATATATATATATATATATATATATATATATATATATATATATATATATATATATATATATATATATATATATATATATATATATATATATATATATATATATATATATATATATATATATATATATATTAAAAATAAATAATATATATATATATATATATATATATATATATATATATATATATATATATATATATATATATATATATATATATATATATATATATATATATATTCATATACCGTGAAATACGTAAATAATAAAAAAAAAACATTAATAAGAACAGTAAGCAGTCTTACTAAGTAAATGATAAATGTTCTTGAACTGTAGAAAGTTTGCGAAGAAATGTTTTCGTTATTACTTACATAATAACTTCATTCTCTTTAATTTAGTTTTTGTTTCAGATAATGATTCATCATTATTGTTGTAATTTCTATTTGCATCAAGAGAAAACGTTTTTTTTATTCAAATTCGCTAATGACATAAATAATCGGTTAAGTTAGTTAGAAACTACTCACCTAATTTATTAAATGCGTACACTTATAATAGCAATCTCTCTTTTGTAATCTTTAATTTGAATATCAAATCACACAATGGAAAATAAATTCCTAGTATGTAAGCATGTGAATAAAAGTAGTATTTATTCTACTTTTTTATATATATTTTTTTTAATTTTCATTAATTGATTCGGCAGTCACTTTTTTATTATAGTTTTACTTGGTAAATACCACTATTTCTTAAAATCGTTTGTGTCACGTGTTTCGATGCATTCTGCATATATTACACACCGTATATGAACCTATGTAAGTGTAAATTTAAGGTACAATAGATTTTAAAATTTAAACCCCAACCTTCGAGTTATTTTCAGGCATATTTTTTTATAAACAAGCAAAAAAATCACAACGTTTGTTGTCACAAAATATTGTCAGGTATGAAACCTGAGAAAAATTTGTCAGTGTATCCGGTGCACATTAAATATTTTTGGAACCGATATCTTTTCTCGTGCGCGTAGGTCATACGGGTTAGCGCGCAATGGTGAAGAAAAACAGCGCGCATCACGTACGCTCGTATGTGTAGGGCGGTTAAAGTCCGCTTCCGCAGTGTAGTGGTCAGCACGCTCATCTTTAAATAACTTTTTCACTGAAAAAAAAACGATATTGAGTGATGGAAGTCTTTATTTGGATCCAAGCGATTTTTTTCAATAAAAAAATCATATCCGTCAAGTGGCTGCCACCCTGTATATACAGTGTATAGTTGACACAGCACTCAGTCTCAATAGCTAGGTCTGAGAATAGGGGGGGAAGAAATATTACACAACACTGTAAGTTTTGCAATCCGTGCGCAACTGATATTTCCTTATGCTTATTTAGCATTTTTATTTCACATTAAGTCTATACGGTGTAGTGCCCTATGCACTATTGAGTGTTTTGAAGACAATGTTCGGGAACTCCGATGGAAATACCTATCCCAGGTATCCACTAAAAGTGTATATTTTCAAAATAAGCCAAAATCATCCGTAAGACATGTGATCAATTGAAAATTTAACTAACTAACTAACCATCACGCCGCTTCTCCGCAGGGGTAGGCAGAGAGAAAAGAACTCCACAACACTCTATCTATCCGAGCATTCTTTGCCTCTTCCACGTTCATGCATCTCCTCATACATACCCGCCGATTATTTCGACTCCTAGCCTGACCGCTTTTAGATATTTGGCATACCTGATCGTGCCAAGATTTTCTCTCTTCTTTTTGGTTTTCCTTTGCTCCTGCTCCATATATTTGTTTTACGGTTCTTTCCTCACTCACTCATTCCACGTGTCCAAACCATCTCAACACACCTTTCTGAATTGTATCGGTAATCAGCTTTGCATTCCTTCCTTATTTCACTATTCGAACATTTTACAATTTTCATAAAATGAACTCTCGATCATTCACCCATTCCTTTATTTTGCCTGTTTTCTATATTTTATTTTGACCTCTAACATCCGTCGGCAACAAATTAAAAATGTTCGGAACGATATATTGTAGTGTTCGACTCCCATGTTTATTGTTAATTCTTGGGACTATCAAACCTTCGTTGTGTGTAAATCGTGTATCATGATTGTGTACTAAAGAATTTCGATATTTTTGTCTAGTTTGTTGTTCAACGATGATACTTATCCACAATATTCCACGTACCGGCAGTAATTTTAAATGTTTATATATCAAGATTGGATTGTCCCTTTGATTATATCGTCCTCATACAGGAGAAAATGACCAAGTGTATTTTTTACAAAAACGTGATTATTGGCTATTTGATATCTTACTAGCTTAATGTTGACATGGGAAAAATCCCAAAGCAATTTTAAACTTGGAAGTATATTGACTTGTTAAAAATGACTAACTGAATTCATGACTGACGTGTAAAAACGGTTAAATGGCCCTCGTGGACATTTTATGTTTTGTTAGTTGGTCACTTTCTCCTGTACGTCTACAATATATATGACTGGGTACAATTTTTTTGATTATGGAATACTGCAGATTTTGAACCATTTTTTAATTTGTTTTCGTCAAATGTCCCCAAGACTTGATTCCATATCTTAATATGGATTCTACTAAAATTTACAACATTTTGAGTGTGTCCAAATACTTGTTCATAAAATCTGGATTATCTCCAATTACAGGAGTTATTTCATATTATTTTTTTCAAAAAATAATATGAAAATAACTCCTGTAATTGGAGATAATCCAGATTTTGTGAACAAGTATTTGGACACACTCAAAATGTTGTAAATAAATTATCTGGTCAAATTATAAGCTAAAATAATAAAAATGAAAATGGTATTTTCTGGTGTTTCTCAAGTGTGTGATTGAAATCCAGGATTTGGACCTCACATACTAATATAAGAGTTTCAGCTTAGTAAAAAGCTTCTTTACATCTCACCAATAGATGTCTCTAGTGAAGTTCTAGTGATTCAAGAACAAGGTTTCTAAATTGGTTCATATATATAGAACTTCCAAGAATTTGAGTAGTGTGGTTGTCAATAATGGGTAGAATTGGTGAATGTTACACGTGTGTAAAGTCATCACTTAAACCAGCCTATGACGGCCGTCAGCCCCGTAAATGCCCACACTTCCATATTCTTCTTCATCTTTGATGAGATGTCAAAAAATACTACTAAAATTTATTGAAAATTTAGAAATGATTAAAATAGATGATGCTCCAGTATAATGTGCCTAATGTGATAATGGCTAGGAGTGAGAATTATGCAATTATGCACAAACCTTTCCGATAGAGCTTCACAACGAATGGTGATTTTTACCCATATCCAATTTTCAGTCCGCTGACTAATTGAAATAAAATACATGCCGATATCTATTCCCGCGTTAGGTGTAAGTTTATTAATGGTGACCCCGACGGGAACCTAATCTGGAACCTCATGCTTAGTGGTCAAAATCGCTAACCACTTTATTACGGAGGCGGATATTTTATAAATGCATATATATAATAATTTCGTTTATTAATTGCTGTACTCAGTGGCGTGCGGATATTTTATAAATGCATGTAATAAAATACCTAGGTACCTACCTATACATTTTATTAAGTACTTACAAATAGTACCTACATAAAACAGTTCTACCACCAGATGTCGCATGCGTCGCACAGAATTAAACAAAAGAGATCCGATAGAAAAAATATAATATTCTGAACTGTCAGAGACAGATAGATAGATATAAAAATTATTGTAAAGATAATAAATTAAGAATAAACTTTAATTACAAAGCAACACATTGTTTATTTTATTATTATACACCCACTTTACATATTATTTACACCCAATTTATAAAGAAAAATATTACCACGTTATATGCATATATCGTAGTAATACAGGAGAAAGTGACCAAGTGCATTTGTTACAAAAACGTGATCATTGACTATTTGATATCTTACAGGCTTAATATTGCCCTGAAAAAAACCCCAAAGGATTTTAAACTTGGAAGTATAATATATTGACTTGTTGAAAATGACTAACTGCATTGATATTTATTTTTTTGGCAAGCAAAAGTGACTTGAATGGCCCTCCTGAACATTTTACATTTTGTTAGTTAGTCACTTTCTCCTGTACGACTACGATATAATGATTTTATTTATTAATTGCTGTATTCAGTGGCGCGGATAATTTTTACAAATTATACACAGTTAAAAGGGTATGATATAACATAGTAAGAATAGTATATTCTTTTTTAAATTTATATCTATATATTTATATATATTGTCCGCCTTCGTACTGTAGCGGTTAGCGCATCTGGCTACCGTGCTGGAGGTCCAAGGTTTGATTCCCGGGGAAGTCTAAATAAATATGCGTGGTTTTCGCATTCATATTTAATATCACCCTGGACTGGTTACCGAAAGCGCAGGGCTGATCACCTTGCCTTCGTGCAATTAAAGATCAAGATAACACTGCGTCGATGTTATGCAGTGCCCTATGCACCATTGGGGTGCGGATGAGGGTTTAAAGATATTTATATAAAGTGTTTAGTGTTTTTTTTTTACTCTGATATTTATTCAATATTACCCTGGACTGGTACCTGAAGCGCAGGACTGATTGCTTTGCCTTCATATAATAAAAAAACGATCAAGTGAACATTGCATCAATTTGATGCAGTGCCCGATGAAGTTACTTAATGTCCTTTTGACCAAAAGTGGTATTATCTTGTGGTTCTATGAATGTTTTCATGTAGTGGTGATTTTTGTGTCGTTTAGCTGGAAGGTGTTTTCTAATGATTGTTTTGTTTTTAATTTTCAGAAATGTGGTTGTCAGTCATGGGCGAAATGGTGAATGCTACACGTGTATAAAATGAGCACTTAAACCACCCTATGACAGGTTGTAAGGTCTGTTAATACCCAGACTTCCATATTATTCTTTATCTACTATATGTTGATATCAAATATAAAAACATATATATGTAACTCCTAATTGGACTAAACTCAGATTTGCGAAAAGAGATTTTGACACACTTAAAATGTTTAGTATAAATATTTAATAATAATCCTACTAATATTGAAGAAGTCATCGACATACTTAAAAATTTTACAAATTTAAAGATGAATAACAATTGTTAAGAGATTATTAATATGTACAGACAGTGATCGCTCGCATAACGAACGCTGCGCACAACGAACTTCCTATTGGTCTATTATTCGACTCACACAACGAATCTCGCTTCATACAATGGACTGGAGGTAGAAAAGAATATGGAGGATGTGGAAAAGCTTATCGAAGAACACCAAGAAGAGCTGATGACTGACGAGCTCCTAGCACTTCTAGTCCAGCAATATGAGGAAGCTCAAAGGCAAACTTAACGAGTAGGAGCAATACAATCTCAACTGCTGCCATCAATAACATCCTGTTCAAATAAGAAGAGATTCAGAAGTTTACCAACACTTATTATCCAAACTCACCTGAGGCCAACAGGATCAACGATCTCTACAACACATCTCTACACCCTTGCCCGTTATTTCCGGCAGGCTTTGAAGAAGAGGAAGAAGCCAATAGCCAAAAAGCAAAGGATAGAACAAGAGGTTATAACCCTGCAAACCTCGGTAGACTGCCCTAAATCTGTGTCTAGCTAAAAAATAAAAATAAAAACGTGAGTATCTTTTTCATGTTACAATACCATAATTTAAGCTACAGAACGTTTTTTTTAAAGAATAAAATAACAACTATGTAATTTTTTCCACATTAATTTTATTTGACCAGCAACCGGGTTTCATCGTAACCGACATCATCAGACTGGTGATGATGTCGGTTATGTCGAAACCCGGTTGCTGGTCAAATAAAATAGATGTGGAAAAAATTACATAGTTCTTATTTTATTCTATAAAATGCAATTACACCAAGAAATGTCAGTACAAAACTTAAAGATTTTTTAAACATGTATTGTTATAGGAAAACGTGTTTCATAAACCGAACTTGCTCTTGGAACGAATTGAATACGTTATGCGAGACATTACTCTATTATAATGTATTAAATCGTGGTACCAATCTGTGTTGGTACTTTTATCTTTACCGCCTTCACCAATTATTTTTATTATGAGTTAATTATGTTCCAATCAATCCATTAACGATTCCTTTTAATAAGAACTCAATCAGCATAGCAAATTTGATTTGAATTTTTCGGCCAGTCGGAAGTTATATTACGCTACAATATTAGTATGAGTTGCTTCAATGTATGAATAATAATATGTGATAATATAACTGCTTGCATCACAGTTATGCACTGTATTGAGAATATCGATAAATCACTCCTAAATAAAGAATATGAATAAATATACGATCAGTTAAATTGGAGCCCTTCAAAAAGAATTACATCTTATTTATTTTTTAGTTTTTTTTTATTTTTTTTATTTAATTAATATTTTTATTTATTTATCTTCTTAAGGCTATACAAGCAATAATAAAATTCATTTACCTTCCGGCAATGCATTGAACTGGACACCAGATCACGTCCAATGTTTTCAGAATATAAATTGTGATTTTGTTTGTTTTTATAAAAATAATAATAATAATAAAACCCTTATCTGCACCCAATGGTGCATAGGGCACTGCGTCATATAAACGCAGTGTTATCTTGATCGTTTACACATGAAGGAAAGGCGATCAGCCCTCCGCTTCAGGTACCAGTCCAGTTTTTATAATATGTACTGAATTTTTTTTGATATTTTTTTTTAATTCCCTTCCTTTCACAAACTCTTTTTTTTCAAAGCCACATATTTATTTCGAAGAAAAACTTTTTTTTAAATACAACAATGGTGTTTTAAAAAAATCAATCACGTCAAATGTTACCTAGGTTTAAAGAAAATTAAGTTGCAAATAAATAAGGCTTTAAGACCCGCCACTCATTTTTGAAAGACCTTAGCAATAAATTTTATTTTTAAAAATAGCGATAAGTATATGACTTAATATGTATTGATCTCATTTCATATAAAATTAAAAATAAATAGCATGTGTATAATGGTAATTTACTGGCTAATGTTAATAACATAACAGTGCCTTTAAGAAAGTGCGCAACATTACTGTATGCGGGATTAACTGTGTTATTTCTATACCCTGCAATGTTTTGCATTGTGATGAATAATATCAATAATGTTCCGTTAGCATAATGAGATTAGCCAATGCCAACTAGATTACGTAGTAATATATAGTTTTTCGTACGAAAAATATTTGAATTACGTCAATTTACGGGATGATAAAGATAGCGGTTTAAGTGACAAAAGATCAAGAATCAAGAATAGGGATAATAACTAAAGATTGTTTGTTGTCTTTGTTTCTGAAATTGTCTAATTGCAAAAGTAATGAGATAGCAATATTACAAATACAGTTTCGTTGATTGTTTTTTTTTTTTTATTATGGTTCTTCTCTAAACATCATAATGTCCTTGAACCACACTCCTATAATTTACACCCATAAATTTTTGTGAAAATTTTTCCTGTGAGAAATATGATTTTTCAAATGTTCACTTGATTTTATGTTAATTTTAACTTACTTAAAGTTAATTTCGTAATACAGTGAAATTGTATTTCATAAAAAATGACAAATGACATTTCACTTCAGAATTGTTCAGGCGAATGCATGAATAAATATGTGGAGGTCCTTTCCAAAAAATTACATTTCCAATATTGCACGCAAAATCCTTTTAATGCAAATCCGTTCTGTTTACTGTATTCTATCTAAATCTTAATTGAAGTTGCGACAAAACGTGACCAATCATGTGCTAAACCAATATGAAATCGCACCAAGCGTAACAATTTTACAAACTAGAATTCCTAATAACTAAAAAAAATAATTTATAATGGAAATGTAACGTTTTGGTGAGGACCTCCACTAATGTGGTAATATAACATAAAAAAGATACTCACGTTTTTATTTTTATTTTTTAGTCAAATTTGGGAGAGTCTGCGAGGCTTGCATGGTAATACCTATTGTTCTATCCTTTGCGTTTTTGCTGTTGGTTTCTTGAAAAACTTTAAGAATTCCTGATTATTTAAAATCATTTATAATGGAAATGTAACGTTTTGGTGAGGACCTCCACAGATGTTCCAGTATTTATTTTATTACAAAGTTTTATTTATGTATATCGAAAATATTGCTTCTATGGAAGTTTGTTTATTCGACCACATTTTAACGGATTTTTTCTCTACGATGATGCGAGTATCAAAGGGCCTCTGAAAGAGCGATTAAGCTCTATTATGTTGAACTGCTATTCATCTTCAACATGTCACGCAAGCACACTAGTCCACTGCGCTACTGACAAATGACCGTCATCGTTATAAAATAACAATGCACATAGTAAAATAGATTATGTAACTGTTCCAGCACCCATTGCAAAATGGGAATTTATACAAACTGTGGCATCAATTAGGCCTAGCGATGTTGTTTTGATCGCAGGTGCTGCAAAACGATAAATGACAGATATTCGAAAGATATAAGATCGATATTACGATGATTAATATCGATCATTAGAGATAAATTTAAGTTTTAAATTTTAAATAAAACAATTTATTAAAATCTTTTGTGACACATGTTTCGATGCAGCCAAATACCGTACGATTTAAATACCATACGATGTTTGTAAATGATACGGAATGCATCGAAACACGTGACACAATAGATTTTTAAAAAAAGTGGTATTACCAAATAAAAATGCAAAGATTACCACAAAATAGCTGCCGAATCAATTTATGAAATTCTCGATAAAATTAAGGAAGGTGTGTTGAGATGTTTTAGACACGTGGAACGAATGAGTGAGGAAAGAACGGTAAAACAAATATATGAGGCGAATGTACTTGGAAATAGAAGCAGAGAAAAATCGAAGAAAACTTAGCCTGATCAGTTACTTCAGTAACCATCACGCCACTTCTCTGCAGGGGCAGGAAGAGAAAATAGAACACCACACCAATCTGTCTTTACAAACAATCTTCGCCTCATCCACATGCATGTATCTCCTCATACATAACTGCCGATTATTCTAACTCCTGATTTGACTACTTTCAAGTATTTGAAATACTTGATTATGCCAAGTTTTCCTCGACCTTTCGCTGCTTCTACTACCAACTAAATTATTATCATAAATTCGTTTTAATACTCTTTCTTTACTCATTCGATTCACATGCCCAAACCAACTCATCACACCCTTTTTTTAAATTTTATTGATAAGGCTTATCCCAACCTTGCATTATTTCCCTATATTACCATTCGAACATCTATCAATTACTGTTTTACCGCACATTTATCTGAGATATGGCATTTTGATTAATCATTTTTTATTTTATTGATTCTCTACTTTCATGCCTACTTTATGCTTCACTTCCATACATTAGCGTTGGAACAAGGACTACATTAATTACTTATTATACTCGTATTAATAGATAATTTCACATATACAGTGGAACCTCAGTATACGTCTGCTTTGGAATAAGTCCAACTCGGTATACGTCATGTTTGGACGCGAAACATTTTGCTTGGTATACGACCTTCGTTCGGACTTGCGTGCGTGCGAGAAATTGTTGGTTAAAATGAGTCACAACACCGCGCGATACTCTTGTTATTTTTCATGTGTCAGTAGCGCAATTGCTAGATTACAGTGAACGATTCGTGCATTAATTGTGAATTTTACGTAATTTTGAAATTTTCCCTTAAATTTTTATTAAGTTTTAAGTCTTTAATCATAAGCTCTAAGAAAATTAATAACATGAGCCAAGCAACGAAGAAAATGTTTATGTTTAGGATCACCATAAAGGTGAAACGAGATTCCACCGTATGAGATTATTTAAATAGTGCGTTTTATTTGTCACGCTTATTCGCGTGACCTCTGCCACTTGCCACTGTATCTATCATCCATTTCGCGAGCAGTCCTACTGTATGGTGATGCGGTGTGATGCAATATAGTACCCGAAATACATACTGAACGCGGCAGGCGCGTATACTCCATTACATCTCGCCTTTGTAATGAGATGGACCGGAGCTAAATTTATAATAATCTTTATTATATTCAGATGATTCCCATCCGTCACTGTGCGATGAGGTGCAAAGAAAAAGAATGGCCCGTCTAACTTTTCATGCCTTAAAATAAGTACATAAATAGTAAAAAGAAACCGCCGGTTCTAGAATGCTTTTCGGACACCATTTTTCTCCAAAAAAAAACAACTTAAAGTAAGAAAGAAAATATATTTTTTTAAAGATTCAGCTAAAATTATAAAATGCTATAATAACATAAATTATAAATTACCAACATAAGTTTGGGAGACGCATTAAACGTTGTCAAATAAAAAAAAAATCAATTTCTAAATTTATTTTAAGCTAGTTGTACCCGGTCAGGCATTGCTGTGGCGGTTTGGTTAAATAGAAAAGAAAGAAAATGGAAGACACACATTTCTGATACATTTAATATAACAATGCTTGTGAGCAATCTATGAAATAAAAGGAATCAAAATCACTGTAAATTCTAAATGACATATGTGTTAAGAAGCACGCTGTCCACCATGAGCAATGTTTACTATTACGTGTTTTGCTCTTACGTTCAACAGGCGCTACGCAATTAAAAAAGGTGTTTAAAAAAAACATAATTTTATCTACGTTTATAATATTATCCAGTTTTTTTACCTTTTATTGGTTGTCAATTATGGATAGAATTGGTGAATGTTGCACATATGTAAAGCGATCACTTAACTTGCCTATGACAGGTCATAATCCCTGTTTATACCCAAACTTCCACATTCTTTTTCATTTATGTTGAGATGTCAAAATTTTTAGATGAAACACACTATGTACACACTGTGTATAAAATAACAAAACTTTTTTTAAATTACATGGTGATGTGTAATAAAATGAGAGTTTTACTTAAAGCCAAACCCGTATTAGTAAAATTCAGTTAGCTTCCGGCAACGCATAGGGCCGGTCGTTGGGTCACGACCAATTTTTTTTAAATTACTTAATTACTACTAATTTTTTTGTGTTTTAAAATATGTTTTGAAAAAATATATTTATATTTTTTTATAACTCATTACCTTTCTAGTAAAAACTATTAATCAATACAAAAACAGTGTTTTAATAAAAAATCAATACCGTAAAATGTTACCTGGATTTAGAGAAAATTATGTTGCCACTCAACGAAATTATGGGCTTTAAGGAACGCATTTTTTCATTGCACCTCGTACGGTTTTAATCGGCAATCATCGTTCTCCGATAATGACCAAAGATCATTGTACATTACACCTACCTGCACCAGAGTACATTATACATGTATTAGGTACACACATACATATATGTACATTACACTTCTATGAAAAACAAGGCGTTAATGATGTAAAAGAAAAAATGCTAATATATTATATCTCCATTCTAATAACGGAAAAGAACTGAACCAAAAACTTTCCAATCTAACAGATTCAAAGATGTATATTACAGGTGTCTCAACAGAGACAGGGAACATGAACATATAAGCTAGCCAGCGCTAAATCGAGTGACCTAAGATGCTTAGACTTCTTTGTATAAAAATAATAGATGCATCTATGCGATTCATTTTAATTTATTTTCATTCCAAACCTTTAGGTAGAGTGTACTTAAGCCTTTAAGGACCATATGATATATACACAGATCATTCAAAATAATTTTAAAAAAATGAATGCAATAAGGATGTTCAATAATGGGCGCAATGAACGTTACACAAGTGTATAAAGTGATCGCTTAAACCAGCCAAATGCCGGGTCGTAAGCCCTGGGAAGGTCAGACAATCATCTTCTTTCATATAAAGATGAACTCCGATATTTAAAAACGTTGATCTATATAAATAAAAATAATAATAAAAAACTTACAAATACATTGGAACCTCTCGTAACCAGCATTATTCGTTCCAGAATCTTATTCGTTAAGCAAAACATTTTTTTGTTTTTACTGGAGTAGAGGTCCCGGCACAAAAGTGAATGTCGTGAAAAAGGGATTTGCCATTTCTCTGTAATTCGTTATGCAAAACTGTCGCTCGTTACGGGAGGAACCTTTTTAATTTTTTGCTTGTTTTGCGAATAACTCATTATGATAGGTTACACAATAGCTTGAATTTTTTCATAACAAGACAGTATTTACCACAAATTTTACAACAAACAAAAAAAATCGTTTCGGCAAAACCGTCATTGTTAATCATTACTTTTAAAAAAAAATTGTTTTGTCTTTTTACGAGTATTTTTACCTTCACACTATATACCAAAAAATAGGTGATTTCATGAGGCTCAGTGTAAAGTTTCTCGCTTCCGAACACGTATATGCATATAATGTCAGCTAATAAATAACCATACACGGTACATTATTAAATTAACTATCAGCTATTACGATGAAAGAAGTGATACGGTGTTGGAATGACCTCTCGGAAGTATTAATAAATAATAGGCAACTAAAGCCTTATCTCTGTGAAGGCGAAAAGAATTACACAAAAAGTAATTTATACACACCGAGAGAAAAGTAAAGTCATTAATCGAATTATTATTCACGTTTTTTTTCAATCGATAATTTGCTGCACTTTGAATTTATATCAATGCTTTGATGATATATTCGTATATTGGTCGGTGAAAACCGTAACCAGAAATAATGATATATATATATATATATATATATATATATATATATATATATATATATATATATATATATATATATATATATATATATATATATATATATATATATATATATATATATATATATATATATATATATATATATATATATATATATATATATATATATATATATATATATATATATATATATATATATATATATATATATATATATATATATTTATATATATAAATATGTATATATATGTATATATATATATATATATATATATATATATATATATATATATATATATATATATACATATATATATATATATATATATATATATATATATATATATATATATATATATATATATATTTATGTAATAAAATAACTAGGTACCTACCTATACATTTTATTAAGTACTTACAAATAGTACCTACATAAAACAGTTCTACCACCAGATGTCGCATGCGTCGCGCTGAATAAAACAAAAGACATCAGATAGAAAAAATATAATAATCTGAACTTTCAGAAGCAGATAGATAGATAGAAAAATATTATAAAGAATATATATATATATATATATATATATATATATATATATATATATATATATATATATATATATATATATATATATATATATATATATATATATATATATATATATATATATATATATATATATATATATATATATATATATATATATATATATATATATATATATATATATATATATATATATATATATATATATATATATATATATATATATATATATATATATATATATATATATTGAGAGAATATTTTGTATAATTGTTTTTGAACTCCTTACCTTATAATAAGTCTTTTATTTTTAAAACTATATATTTATCTCGAAGAATAACTCATTTTTTCAATTATAAAATGTTATATATAAAAAAAGCAATTACATCGAATGTTACCTGAGTTTAAAGAAAATTAAGTTTCAATTTATCGTATATTGGGCATTAATACACGTGAGAAATAATTATTTTTACTTACTACAACTTTCCTCCTCACATGTACATATTTATACTGCAGACATTATAATGTACGTCTATAGAATCTTTTGTTGTTATCATACAATATTTTTGTTTTTAGTACCACATATTAACGTGGGTATAGAATTTGGTATTTAATTGGGGCCGACGAAAAGTAATTAACACATCGGAAACCTCAAGATGCGCTTCGGTATTTTGAATACATGGGAGATGAATCGGAAAAGCGTCCAACGCTAGACCTTATGTATTGTATACTATGCATCGTGTACAGTACGTGTTATTACACTAGGACCACTGTACAATATTTTATTTATTTAATATGGTTACAGAAGTTTTTCTGTAATAATTTAGTTCATTTTCTAGACATTTCTACTTTTAAAATCTTCAACTAAATAACGCAGTTTTCTCCAATAAAGAGACTTAGCTTTTGTGCTTAGAGAGGGACTTACACTTATTATTTATTGTTTACGTTTGTTCGTAATATAATTCATTTTTAATATAACTATTAGGATAAATTGACATTTACATTTTGAGCGTATCTATATACTGGTTCAAAAATCTAAATTATCTCTGCTTAGGAATTATTTAATATATTTTTGGCATTTTAACATAGATGAAGAAGATTTAGCATGTCTGGGCATTCGCACGGCTCAAGGAGTATATAAGACATATCTCGGAGTTTCAAAAATTTATAAGTGTGGTTGTGAATCATGGGTAGAATTGGTGAATGTTACAAGTGCGTCAAGTGATCACTTAACCACCTTGTGACGATCTTACGACCATAACCGTCTTACGACCCGGGCTTACGACGAAGCTTTTTACTAAGCAGAAATTTGTATGTGAGGTCCGAATCCTGGATTATATTCACATACTCGAAGAACGCTAGAAAAAAATGCATATTTACAATTTTGTAGACCCTTAAATTCAGTGCTTGATTTTAATTTTTAAAATATCAATAAGGAGTTCTACAAATTAAATACTAAATCAATAAATAAAATATGTGTGGGAAGATACGCCCGAAAATATGGCCACCGATAGTACAGTGTATAGTACGTTAGCCAATCTAATAACTGCACAAAAAAGAATATATTATAAGAGAAATACGATTAGTATTGTGATTGATGGCATGAAAGTGGAGTGGAGAAGGTGTTGGAAGGCGCTAGTGTCCGCCGCACAGCGAGAATCACACTCGCTGAAGACACAGATTCATCTTCTTGTCAATCAGACTCAGTTAGAACCAAATTTGTGACTTGGCAAGCAACGAATTTATTAATTTTCTCAAGCTCGTAACACGTAGGAACAATGCTGACCTTATTTTCCTGTATAAAATTTTAAATAAATATTTTAGATTGTCCAGAGCTTTTATCACTCATCAATTTTAGAGTCCCGGGAGCACAGACCAGAAACAAATTTTATTTGATATCCCTAAAATGCAAACCAAGTCCTACCAAAATTCATTTTCAAATCGAGCCTGCGATATGTGCAATGTAATGCTTAATGAAAAAGACTTCAATAATGTTTCTTTTAATACGTTTAAGAGAAATATTGTTGATGTCTTTTTGACTAGCGGATATGGAAAATTTCTGTTATTTGATAAAAACATGTAATGTAAGTTTATTATATAGTTATACTTTTATGTACATGACAGTTTATTTTGATTTTTAGATTACGTAAGGGAAAACCTCTAATCGGAATGGTTTTTTTAAAATATATTCGGTTTATTTGCGAGTACATCCAATTCAGTAAGAGTCCGGCATCGCTAGAAGTCGGTTTTTTAAAATTACATATACATATACAAATTGACTTAATTAAAGAATACAAATTGAACAAATATTTTTACAACTATTTTTATACCAATAATATTTCGAATTTTATTTTTAAACCATATAATATTTCGAAGAAAAACTTATTTTATTCAATACAAAAACGGTGTTTTATGAGAAGAATTCAACTGCACCAAATGTAACCTGAGTAAGGAAAATTAAATGGAGATTAAACGTATGTATTGCCTTAAACGTAAATTTAGTATGTACGTATGTACCGTAAAGTGGGTATACTTTGCACCATGGGTGATACTTTGCACCACCTTCTGTAAAGAAATTGTGGAGCTGGTCATCTCTGATACATGTCATTTTTCATTCTTTTTTCTATTGTTTCTGATAGATGGCACTTCAATCTACTTTTTAGTTTAAAGAAATAACATTCGGTCGCTATTGCTTCAATGCGTATTTCCTGTCCGAACGTAAAGAAAGTTTTCTGTCTGAAAATTGTGTCCGAAAAAATCCAATGTAATCAGTATACTGAAACAACTTACAACAAGTGAGTGGTCTCTAAATCGTAGGTAGGTAGGCCCTGCTTTTCTCAAATGCTGTATTTTTTGGTTACGTTGTCAAGTTTATGTAAAAATTTTTTTTTTTTAAGAACTTACTTGTATTGACTACATTTGGGGTAACATTGCACCTGGTGCAAAGTATCCACAAAGGGCCATAGTTAATTAATTTGATTAAAAGTCTTAAAACGGCTAATACAACTTGACATTTTTGGTAAATATCTATAGGTTTAGTGTACTTACTTAATTCCTGATGGTATATTTTTTTTTCAAAAATGTCAAGAGCATACAAACAGCGGCCTTATGCCAGACGATACTGCGATTTTACACCGAAGAGAGTGGAGCAGTGTTTGGAGGCTATTCGAAATGGTACAATCAGTCAAAGAAAGGCTGAAAAAATTTTCTAAATCCCCAGAAGGACGATTAACTATAAACTCAAAGGTCAGCACACAAAACCTGTGGGAAAACCTCCGATATGTGACAAGGGCGAAGAGCAATCCTTCGTAAACTGCATAGTAGACATGAGTGAGTACGATTTCCCAGTGAGTGTTTTTAACATTCGCTACATTCTAATAGCCTATTTGGATAGATTTGACAGAAGAGTACGAATATTAAAGAACATTGTACCAGGCTCTGAATGGATAAGATCATTTTTGCAAAGACATAAAACCTTGACTGTTGCTAAAACTAGTCAGTTGCTTAATCGGTTACCATAAAAAGCGTATGACGATGACGTGCGCCAGAGTTTTCAACAGTTTTTGGAAGAAAACAGATTCAACCCAAAGAATTCAGTCTTAAAACGCAGGAAAACGATACCGATAGAACCAGGTAAGAGCATTGCTCACGATCCAAATGTCGAAATGAACGTTGACGAAACACAAATGCCACCTGAATCAACTACATCAATGATCCCACCTTCCGCATCGAAACTTCCAACATATCTAGCATTAACTGATAATAGTTCACACGGAAGCTTTGAGGAAGAGGGAGAAGAACAAAAACGATGACTGAAACCAGTTATCGTATTTGTTCCTCAGTGTCATTAGGACCAGTAAAAAAGAAGGTGGGAGAATATGTCGTATTTCATTATGAAGGATAAAATTTTCCGGGACAGATTTTGAAAATAAGGAAAAACAGAGCTGTTAAATCCATGCAGGAGAGTCTCAAATCGTATAAGTGGCCGATGAAGGATGACTTTCTTCAATATTCTTGGAAGGATGTAGTGGGTTCCATAAAAGAACCGAAAATGCAATCCAAAAGAGGTTTCTTTACCATCCCGTAACTTGACCATATTTAGACCTAATTTAATTTTAATTCCTATTATCTATGTAGAACGATATGTTTTAATATCCACCTTTTATTTTATATAATTTTAAACCTTCAGTATTGGAAAAAAAAACATTTTTGTTAGATTTTTTAATATTTTAAAAAAAAAAATCTATCAAGTGTCTTATTTTTCCATAATTATACAATAATATAATCTGCATTTAGCGAACTGTGAGCCAAAACCCTTCACGAGGTGCAATGAAACTTGTAGGATAGCCTTTACTTTGCATAAATTTGGATTCTAGTATGAAAAGTGTAGAGAAAATATCATGGTGCAAAGTTGTACTTCACCCCGGGATACTTTGCACCAAAATATAAATATTAAAAAAATATATGGGCAAAATAGATAAAAATTTAAAAATGTGTCAGACATGTTACAGGTATATGTGTTATTACATTGCAATAGTTGAAACCTCAGAAAAAGTAAAAAACCTGATCTGAATAGACAATTTTTTGAAAAAATGCAGTATTTTGGTGCAATGTATACCCACTTTACGGTACTTTAAATAAACGTATGTTATAAAACGTATGTAATTTTTTAGTTTGGCAAAGTTTTGTGGGTCCTCTACTTAGGTCGGTAATTATTTGGAAGTATTTTGAGATCATATCCATCAATCAACAGTAAAATGGTAGCGCTTCTATCAAACGTCTAAGGTCGGGTAATTATTTCTAGCGAGAAATATTTTTAATTTAAATTTATCTCGTGAGGAAGATTGTTATTAGCAAGTTGTATTATATTACAGAGTACGGACATTCATTTTTCATACAGTAACGGCCTATCAATTTATTTTTTATCGCGCACTTTTCCTGTCAAATATACTTTTGAGTTATTACTGTACACTGCTTAATATAACAGGGTACCAATCCTAATATATGGAAGTAACGTATGGAGTTGGCAAAAGAAAGATAAAGAAGACTGTATGCAGTCGGAATGCGACCATATACAAATCGCTCACTCCTTTCAAGAACGTCATAATCATCTAAAATCGTCAATTTAAAGTTGTGCATGTTTTCGGAATACCCATAAAATGTACTATATCATATTTATTAACTGAATATTTTTAACTGAATATTTACCCGCAATAGGGCAGAAAGTGTTGATTTTGCATTTTGAAGAAAGGGTATTAGTTAACTATTTTTTTTTTAAATATGCCTACTTAATATTTTTCAAATGGAGAAAAAACATTCAGGTTTTACCTAAAAAGATCTGTTGCACAGTAAAAAGTTCAATAAGTGGCTTCATATTATATTTTTAAACATTAAAAACATTCTCCTCAAAAATCAAGATTTTTGATTTATGACGTTGTTGAAAGGAGGGAGCGAAATGTGCAGTAAAACAATGCAAGACATCTTAACAAAGATGAAGAAGAATATGAAAGTCTGGGCCTGTCATAGGATTATCACCTGTCATAAGCTATGACCTGTCATAGGCTTAAGACCTGTCATAAGTGATCACTTTACACATGTGCAACATTCACCATTCTAGCCATGATTGAAAAAAAATGACACAAGATTATCCCTCCTGTTACCAACACAGATTCAAATAAAAACATATTGAATTAGTTAGAAGAAACTAAAATCCACTAAATGATCTATAAACCTCGTACATAATAAGCAATATAGCAAGGTAAATAATAAATACAATTCCCATTAAAAAAAAGGCATGATTAAATTCCCTACTATTAAAATTTTTGGAACTCCTAAATTTATTGACCAATCTCATGACGCAGTACACATAAGTGAGGTCGTAAGCCCTGTAAATACCCAGACTTACGTATTCTTCTTTCATTTATGTTGAGGTATAAAAATACATTATTTTTATTTTTATTCTTATATGTATCATCGCAATGAATAGAGTATACATTAAAAAAATATAGGTACGTACCTACTCGCCCATGCTTCCCAGTGAGCAATAATTTGATAATCAGAGCTGGCATAATTTAGTTATAATTAATTGCCTCAAAAAAGAGGATCTGATTGATAAGAAGAAAAAACATTAATGTGTAATAAGAACACAGCAAGGTTTGGCAAAAAAACGAATAGTGAAAAGGAATTATCACTCCTTTTATTTAGCCATTTCGCTACAGCCAGGCTATAATAGATTTTTTATAGCAATGCTGCTCATATTCTAGTAACGGATTATCTAGTACTTTATCTCTTTCACCGGGTAATGATAATAATACCACCATAAACCGATTAGAGGTATTCGAAATGTGGTTACATCGTAGAATGCTACGCATTCCATGGATCGATATGGCCAACAACGTAAATTTGCTCCAAAGAGCAAGAGCAGCGAGACAATTGACTGTCAACTGTCAAATTTATGTATTTCTGTAAAATCAAATCGAATCAACTGTATTACTGCATACTGTCAATTTGATACTTGACAGTGGCTTTGTAGTCAGTACGTTTTGCCATTTCACCTAGAATAGACTGAATGACCATAATGCGCGTCGTAGGTTCGGTAAATGGGGTGAAAACGATATTCAGCTTGATCCTCTTTTTCAACGCAAAATTTTGTGCACCGACGAGGCACATTTTTGGTTAAATGGCTATGACAATAAGCAGAATTGCCGAATTCGGAGTAGAGAAAACCCGCAAGCCTTTGTGGACGTATCCTTACATCCATCAAAGCCACTGTTTGGTGTGCTTTATGGGCAGGTGGAATCATTGGCCCGTATATTTTTAAAGATAACGCAGGCCAAAATGTTACGGTCAATGGAGAGCGCTGACTTCTTCGTAGGTACCTCAGTTGAATGGCATTCATGTGGTAGAGCTGTGGATCTTCAACAAGATGGCGCAACATACCACACGGCGGGTGCCACCATTTTATTGCAGTAAATTTGAATATGTGTACCTCTCAAAAGACACCCTATATGAGTTCCAAAAAATTTAGAAGTGTGGTTGTCAATCATGGGTAGAATGGTAAATGTTACACTCGTATCTTTATATCACTCTACCAGCCTATAATAGGCCATCAGCCCTCTAAATACTTTTTTTTAACCCTTATCCGCACGCAAGTATGCATAGGGCACTGCATCACATGAAGAAAAGGTGATCAGTCCACCGCTTCAGGTACCAGTCCAGGATAATCGAATAAATATGTATTAGAGTGAAAAAATCACTTATATTTATTTGACCCCCCCTAAGAATCGAACCCGGGACCTCCAGAATGGTAGCAGAGCGTGCTGACCATTACACTACAGAGGCGGACAAAAAACACTTAAACTTAGATTAAATACTCTTAAATACTTAGATTTACATATTCTTCTTCATTTACTCGTATATAAGTATGTTAAGATGTCGAAATGTAAAAATGTATTGGCTTTCAATTTGTCGTTTGCATACCAACGTTAATTTTTTTCCAATTGAATTAATAACATGATTTGGTCATTATACCCGAAGTAATAGAAAGTCGAAAAGTAAAAAAAGAAAAACAAAACTGCTTCTGAATTATTTGTTTTCTATGAATCGAGTATAGTTGAAGACCCACCTACTGATCTCCCAGCCGCGGTGTCTCTACCGTTGATTAAAAAAAACCTAAATGAAAACCAAATGTATAAATCATCTCTTGCGATACGAGAGCCGATGTGATTTTTTGTTTCTAATTCATTTTTAAGCAGTGTAAATCGTATATTGTTTTAGAATTATTTATGGTCATTAGGGTGTTTTTACATCCAATGTTTGAAATGATTGAAAGATTACAATTTGACGTTTGAGTTCAAAAAAATATTTGGTTTTTGTTAGGAATTTATTAATATCTTTAACAGTATATATTTTATGTATACCCTGAATCGACTGTAGTGTAAAATTAATTGTGAAAACTATAGATGTTTTCATCTACATGTGAATAAAAAAACTACTATTACAATTTACTATGGACAGGCGCTTTGGCGTACTTGGGTAGACGCTCGACTGCGAAACTGGCGTCGCGAGTTCGATTCCCGACAATTGCAAAATGAATTCAAGAAAGAATTATTTTTAATTGATCTGGGCGCTTATGTTGTATCTTTCATATTTACCTTCCCTATCCTTACTATCCTACCTGCAGACAAGCATCTAAAATACACGCTTTGCGGGTTATTCCTTTAAAGAAAAATATAGATAAAAACATCGGTTATTTTCGTAATGAAATAAAACTCAATAAATGATATTAAATAAGTATTTAATTTTTTTTAATAATCAACATGACATTCCACAAAGTTTATTCCGAATCAATAGAAAATACATGAATGTTTTTAAAATACGAGTACTATTCAGATATTTCTTTCAGAGTCTAACTAAAAATACTTTTATTTTATATATTATTTCGAGAAATAAAAATACTTTGTGTTCTGATCCACTCACATTTTTATTTAACCAACTAGTTTCGGCAACAACCTGTTACATTTATTCTCTTCAGGGTTACATTTATTACTATTAGTAATACTATTAGTAATAAATGTAACCCTGAAGAGGGCAACAGGTTGTTGCCGAAACTAGTTGGTTAAATAAAAATGTGAGTGGATCAGAACACAAAGTATTTTTATTTCTCGAAATAATATATCAATATGATCCACAAAGTTAATGCTTTCAATATTCAAAACATACTTTTATTTTCTTGATTAATTCTTTTTATTTATGTTTTACTAAGTAAATACCACTATTTCTTCAAATCTATTGTGACACGTGTTTCGATGATTTTCGTATCATTTTCAAACACCGTATGACGCGGAATGCATTAAAACACCATAGATTTGGGTCACAATAGATTTGAAGAAATATTGGTATTTACCAAAGATTAAAAATGAATAAAGAAAATAAAGCTTTATTTTTAGACTCAGAAAAAAAGTCTTTTGCTCGTATTTTTAAAACATGCGTGTGTATTTTTTTTATTAAATTAAGAATGGATAGAATTTACCACAAAGTGACTATCGAATCAATGAATTTTTGTAGTGTTTACATTTTTCAATGTGACATTTTTCCCATCTATAACACTCAACAAATGAAATGTTATTTATGTAGGTAAATTTCAATTAAATTCTAGTCATAACGGAACAATTTTTTTAAACCCCAAACCTCAAACGTCCTACTGACGTAATGCGTCTCTTTTTGGTTTAAAGACTACTGCCCATGCGCAACAATAGACCCATACACCCACGCCATACATAACAATGGCTTTGTAAAGAGACATTGCGTACCATACCTTTATATAAATACAATGTATATACGTGTATATATGTACTAAGCCATGCTGAAATCTCGACGCGGATTGGTTGAAATTGAGCCAATGAAATGAATTTCAACATAACGAACCGTAAAATCACGTATATTTTGATACTGAATAAGCATTATTGAAAAATTATTTTAATTTCTTTGACTGTATTTCAAAGTTAATTTTTTTCTATAGCTTATGATTCTGATATTCTTTTTTGATGTCTCAACATAGATGAAGAAGAATATGGCAGTCTGGGCGTTTACGGGGCTTACGACCGTCATAGGCTGGTTTAAGTGTATCTAAAGTTCCAAAAATTAGAGTAGTGTGGTTTTCAATCATGGGTAGAATGGTGAATGTTACACGTATATAAAGTGATCACTGAACCAGCCTTTGACAAGTCGTTAACCCTGTTAATACCCAGACTTTTGTATTCTTCTTCATCTATGTTGAGATAGCAAAAATGTACATCAAAAACCTTTAAATGTTATTTTTTACAAAACTGTAAACGGAATCATCTATGGCTTCCGAAAATAGTCGTTAAAAATAAATATAATATAAGTAAGTGGTAAAAAACAAGTGTTTTTTTATTTATAATTTAACTTTATTTTTATTTCAAAAGCTCAATTGATATTAGTGATTAAAAAAAATCGTTATCTAAATGCGGAAGCTGCTTCGCAACAACCATAATATAATATTTTGTTCTAGTTTCCGAATCGAATGCCAGTCTCCGAGATGATAGATTGCCCGCTGTTTTTTGTTCAAATACACAAATCGCTTCGAGTCATCTCCAAAGCTTCCCATAACGCGGAAGAATGGAGTGATCAATCAGAAATTCGCGAGATTATATTAATTACCGACAAAATGCAATATCATCTAACTGCACCCGCCATCACTTAGCGGCAAAGAGGGATTCGAGGATAATCATACACATTGACACTGTTCATCCCCCTAGGCTTTAATTAACCCTTCAAATGCGTTCAAAGATGAAGGGATGAAGTATCCTTCATTAAATGGTGACTGAATTACATGTTTTGGATGATTTTAATAACCACCCTTAAGTAGAATGCATAATATTTTGATAAAGGCTTTGTGTGGAATATTATTTATTTGATAAAAGCTTCAAGAATGCGAGAAGTCTTAATAATGTTTTTTTAATATCCTTTGAAAATGAAGTTCTCTCTTTTCTTGACTCTAATTTGTGGTTTTCAACCAAATAGTGAACGTAACTGTATTTTATATTTTTTGTACGTTTCTGGAATTTCGTTTGTAATTATATAAGACTTGTGTATTTTTAATTTATGTGTTACTTGGTAGATACCAGTATTTATTAAAATCTATCGTGACACTGTTTCGATACATTCCGCATCATTTTCAAATATCGTATGTGAATGTTTCAGGAATTTAAAAATCAATCAGAATCAATATGTTTCCTGTTGGGATCGCGTGGTTAGTGTCGCGGACTTTTAAGTCAGAGTGTCTCGGTTCAAACCCACTATACCACACTTTGATACCTATTTCTAATAGTGAGCCGCTTAGGCTCACAGAAATAGTATAAATTATTAAGTATTTTTTTAAAGAATAATAAAACACATAAAACATCTTTCTGTTTTACTAATTATTGAATCAGATATGTATCCAAAGTTATAAAAATTTGAAAATATACTTGAAAATACACAAATAACAGCAAATAAATATATACTGAAATAAGCGCCGACTGTGCATCGATTAAATACGGAACTTAACATTTTAACAATGTGGCGTATGTAACATCATCATAAATCATTAACTTTTTGTCACTGTCGGTCAGTATTGTCAGGAAGTTAAAATTACCGAATTTGTAAAAAATAGTATTTATTTGTTTCCTAAATGTTACTAAAATGAGGTTATCTACACTACGTATCCAATGCTTTGTCTTTTCTTTTTTTCTTAACGATAACTAGACTGAACCAGGTCACAAATGAAAACTTAAAACAGAAAACTTTAATTCGGAATATTAAGCTATCCAAAAACATGTTTTTGTTTACGAGTTTGTTAAATACTACATAAATCTGCCCATAATTTCCTCACTAGACCTATTGTATATTTCCTTTCCTAAAATTTAATTTTATATTTTATATTTTCCCTACATTGAAATTTGACTGACAATACCAACCTGTCTACCGAATTCGTGTCAAAAATTATTACCTTTATCACCAATGAATCACTTATATATATTATTTTGTAGTACAAAAAATAATGTCAAAAAAAAAATATGTTGATTTTTTGTTAGAATATTTCTAAAATTGTTTTGTTTTTCTTTATTAGCGGCCGTAGCAAATTTATACGTAATATATTACATATTGTATACTCATATTATTGGTTTGAAAAGTTACTTATCTAAACAAGGATGAACATATTATAAACAAGGAATTATTATTTTGATCATCCTGTATATATAATATGTAAGCGTATCATATCTAATGTAGACCTATATATCAATAATAACTATGAATTATTTCAATACGTTGTAAAATGTATAGCATGCCATTATTGAAACATACTTAACAATACTCTAAAAAATCGACAGCTCAGCATTTCAAATATGGTCCTTCGGATTTTTTACCCTTTTAGACGGTGATATTATATTGTCTAAGTACCTTCTCTATATATAAATATATTTTAATTAAACAGTGCTTACATTTTCACCACCGTCTAGCCGATTTTTTCCTCGGCAAAGTATATTAAGGTTTTTTTTTCTGTAGCAGTTTTATTATTTAAGTAAGGTGAATTGGGGTAAGAGTATACACATTTTAGCAAAGTATCTTTCTAACTTTGCATTTATCGAATGATAGTTTTGGACCTTGAAAATCGACTTGTACCTTTTTTGCCTGCCGTCTCTCCACTGCTGGATTCTAATTTTCTTCTTCTATTTTTTTCCAGACTTCTCTTGTTTGGGCTTTTTTAATACTCACTACCCGCGACGAGCACATTTTTGTGTGAAGCGTGGAGATGGCAATATAAAGTAACAAGGATGAAAGTACACGAAATGCAGTTAAAACGCTATCCTTCAGACGAATGTGCGGCAAAACGATGTATGTTAGATGTTCGAATAGTGAAATAAGGAAGGAATGCAAAGCTTAGATAAGCATTATCGATAAAATTAAGAAAGGTGTATTGAGATAATTTGGACACGTGGAACGAATGAACGAGGAAAGAACGGTAAAACAAATTTATGAGGCGAATGTAGTTGGAAAAAAAGCAAAGGAAGACCAAGAAAAACTTGGCACGATCAGGGGTGACAAATATTTGTAAGCGGCTGGGTCAGGAGTTGAATTAATCGGCGGTTATATATGAGGAGATGCATAAACGTGGAAGAGACAAAAAATGTTTGCAAAGACAGAGTGGTACGGCATTCTATTCTCACTGCGTACCCCTGTTAGTTGTTATTTAGTTAGTTAGTTAGAACATTTATAAAATAATACCGGTATTTTTTACGCCACTTTTACCCCAACTTACCTTATCTATTGTAGTAGCACGCTCCTTCGGATAAAATAATACCACATATCTAATTATGTATAAGAAACAAATAAATACATCATCGTTGAAATCTTGATTCAACAAAAGTGAACTTTTTGCCAGAACCATCGATTTTTTAACTCCATCTCTGTGTAATTTAGTTATTAGTAGTTTTTAATGAGCTAGATCTATTTTACTGATTTTTTTATATCTTTATGAGTATAGAGCATAGATTTAATTTCATTAAAACAATCGCCAGGCAGTCATTATTGATCTAAAATTACACATGGTCAATTCAACTAACTAATCATCACACCGCTTCATCGCAGGGGTAGGCAGAGAGAAGAGAACGCCACACAAATCTTTCTTGCAAACAAGCGTCTTCGTATAATCTTCTTCTTCTTCTTCGAATAGTAAAATAAATATATATAGTTAGAGCATCTTCATTTGAATTTAATATTCACATACATGTATGTATGTATATAATAATAATAAAACCCTTATCCGCACCCCAATGGTGCATAGGGCACTGCATCTAATAAACGCAGTGTTATCTTGATCGTTAACACATGAAGGAAAGGTGATCAGCCCTCCGCTTCAGGTACCAGTCCAGGGTAATATTATTGAATAAATATTACAGTGAAAAAATCACTTATATTTATTTGACCCCCCCCTGGGAATCGAACCCGGGACCTCCAGAACGGTAGCTGAGCGTGCTGACCATTACACTACGGAGGCGGACATACTGAAATATTCATATGTTTTTCATTATTAATTGACAACAAAATGTAATCTTTGTTTTAGATATTTTCTAAACCTAGTGAAGATAGACTGCCCTGTATGTTTCCTTTTTGTTTTATTATTTAATTTTACTAAATGCTTAGTGCTTTGAATGGAGTAGTCACTCACTTCACGGTCCTGTGAGCGAGGGAAGCTAGGTGTGTATTTAAGGGCCGAAGTGTGGCGTTCCATCCTCATTGACTACCCCTGCAGCGAAACAAGATGTTGGTAGTTATAGTACTCGATTGTATTAGATATCGTTTTAAACTGTTGCAAACAGAACTTATTGTTTTATTTACAATAATAAACGCCAATTTTCGGCATTTATTTGAATGCAACTGAACTACAGTAAAACCTCAATATAACGGATTAAATGTGTTTTTTTAAATATATAAACAGTTTATGTAGATATAAATAAATAATGTAAAACTCAAATAAAATTGTTTAATTATAATTTTAAGTATTTTCGAAAAGTTACTTATCTAAAAAAAATTGTCATAACCCCCCATTGATGAAGAACATGAATGAAAAGAAGAATATTAACAGGTCATTTAAAATCAACAAAAAAATGCCGGATTTTTTATCCGTTTGAAGTTTGTTAAATAGATGTCCGTTATATCATGGTTTGTTGTATTTAACAGCTCTGAAAAATTCCGTTGAATTGGGCATTATAAGGTAGTTCGTTCACGTATCTGAATTAAAGTTCTGTTTTACGGCCAAAAGTGGAAATGTCTGTCGGACTGACAGTAGGGCGGCTCGTGGTCTGACGGACTCATGACGGTTTAATTGGAGGTCGGCCGAACCCTGAAAACGATCCTTAGAACTTAAGATAAAGGAGATTTCGGGTTATTTACCAACTAACCTCACCAATGATCTTTGCACGCACTTCGATATTTGACATTGGCCTCTGCAACGAAACTTTTTTTAAATTTATTTTATCACAGAATGAGAGTAACATATTTCGCTCACTCCTTTCAAGAACGTCATAATTAAAAAAAACTTGATTTTTCAGGAAAACGTTTTTAAAGTTTAAAAACATAATACAATGTATTAAAAATAAATATCAAGCCACTTGTTGAACTTTTTACTGTGAAACAGATTTTTTTAAGGTAAAACTGATAGTTTTTTCTGCATTAGAAAAATATTTAGTATATTTCAAAAAATAAATAAACAATACCTTTTCTTCAAAATGCATAAACAACACTAAATGGGATATAGTGCATTTTCTAGGCATTTCGAAAACATGCACAACTGAAAATTGTCGATTTTTTGTTTATGACGTTCTTGAAAGGAGTGAACGATTTAATAACAAATTGAAGTTATGGTTGTTGCGTTTACCTAGCGCTATTTTACTCACAACATTTTGAGCGTGTCCAAATACTGGTTCACAAATTTGGATTTCTAACCTTAGGAGTTATATTTACATTTTTGTTTTTTATTTATAAATCTCATGACACAGCACATGTTCAGTTTGTACAGTTCATAACAGCCATCTATGTTAGATTGAGAAAGTTTTTTTTAGCACAGACCCTTTATTATTTGTATGCAAGATCCGAACCCCGGATGTATATTACATACTGAGAAACACCCGAAAACATGATTTTTATTTCTTTTTATGTACCGTAGAACGGGGCTACTTGAACTTTGATGTATTACTTGAGCCCAGTACAAAAAAAAATCTCAAAAAAAAATTGGTCTAAAGTAATAAACGCATTGACATGATTCATTGTTTCCCTGACAGGTGACACTTATTGTCACGATACTTTGATCGATACCACGATCTAAATATTTTTTGTACTGGCTCAAGTAACACATCAAAGTTCAAGTAGCCCCGTTCTACGATAGCTTATAATTTTCCAGTTATTTTTTACGACATTTTGAGTATGTCTATATACTTGTTCACAAATCTGTTTTTTCTAACCTTCTTCAATTAAAAAAATATTTACAACATTTTGAGTGTGTCCAAATAATTGTTCACAAAATCTGGATTATCTCCAATTACAGGAGTTATTTTCATATTATTTTTTGAAATCTCATCAAAGATGAAGAAGAATATGGAAGTCTGGGCATTTACGGGGCTTACGACCGTCATAGGCTGGTTTAAGTGATCACTTTACACACGTGTAACATTCACCAATTCTACCCATTATTGACAACCACACTACTCAAATTCTTGGAAGTTCTATATATATGAACCAATTTAGAAACCTTGTTCATGAATCACTAGAACTTCACTAGAGACATCTATTGGTGAGATGTAAAGAAGCTTTTTATTAAGCAGAAACTCTTATATTAGTATGTGAGATCCGAATCCTGGATTATAATCACACACATGAGAAACGCCAGAAAATATCATTTTCATTTTTATTATTAAGCTAATAATTTGACCAGATAAATTATCTGGTCAAATTATTAGCTTAACAATAAAAATGAAAATGATATTTTCTGACTTCAGACTTCCATATTCTTCTTCATCTTTGATGAGATTTCAAAAAATAATAAAAAAATATTATTTTCAAAAAAAAAATCACTCGAATCTTTTTTGTTTAAACACGATTAAACGAAATTTCGATGATTTCACAATGATGATTTTACACAGAATTTCTATTTGGAATGAAAATAATTGCTCAAATTAAAGAATTAAATACGCTAATCAATTAAATGGCCACATATCAATTAATACGTCAGTAACTTTTTTACTGTTAAAAAATTAACATTTACTTTCACCGGATTTACAAATATAAAATGAAATTGATTAAATACAAAATTTCATCAAGTTTTTATTTTATTACTATTTTAATCATGTACAAAACTATGTCCGCCTCCGTAGTGCTATGAGCAGAACGCTCGGCTACTGTTCTAGAAGTCCCGGATTCGATTCACAAGGGAGGTCAAATAAATATAACTGATTTTATCACTATAATATTTAATCAATATTACCCTGGACTGGTACCTGAAGCGGAGAACTGATCACCTTTCCTTCGTGTGTCAACGATCAGGATAATATTGCGCTTATATGATGCAGTGCCCTATGCATTGGGTTGCGGATAAGGGTTCGAAGAAGAAGAAGACACAACCGTATTTGATTTTTTAAACCTTTAATTTTGAAAGAGGATTTTTACCGGCGCAGTGCGCCGTTCATTATCTAGTGAGTATGCAAGGATTGCTATAATTGACTGGATCTTTGATCCCGAGAACAATCGCTCGCAAGGATAACGCACCGAAAAACAATTATTAGGTACCTCGCTTACATGTGTACACCTCAGTCTGCAGCCACTTACCTCCTCGCGCTTCTTTCTCCCCTGGTACCTGATACTCCCCAATACGCAGGAAACGGCACAATTAAACAAAATTAACTATGCAAAGGTTAAATGCCCGATTATTTTAGAATTGCCTGGATTCGATCGATGCCTGTTTTTTTTTCAATCCACTTTTGGCAACATTAAAGTTGAATATTCTAAAGACAATTTGTTATGTTGTAAATGTAGTTAAGGGGAACTTTGAAATGGTTTATTATTACAATTTACAACATGTATAATTAAAATGTGTTATTTTGAAATTGACTTTTTTGGAAAACTCGGTTATATCATATTTACGTTCATATTTGGTTACAGAGAGTACTGGATGATTTTAAATTTAGTTTAAACAATTTTCGCTCAAATAGGTATAAAACTATAATATTTTAGACGGATCATATTTTTTTAAATTATGGTTTGGTCCAAAGATTTTTTTTTTTATTAAATTATTTTTGATATCTCAACAAAATTTATTTGATGGTTATTTGGAAGTCTGTGTATTAGTTAAATATTCATTATACAATTTATTGCTAAATATTTGTCTTATATATTTTGTTTTATATTTTGTCCGCCTCCGTAGTGTAATGGTCAGCACGCTCGGCTACCGTTCTGGAGGTCCCGGGTTCGATTCCCAAGGGGGGTAAAATAAATATAAGTGATTTTTTTCACTGTCATATTTATTCAATATTACCCTGGACTGGTGCCTGAAGCTGAAGGCTGATCACCTTTCCTTCATGTGTAAACGATCAAGATAACACTGCGTTTATATGACGCAGTGCCCTATTGGGGTGCGGATAAGGGTTTTATTATTTATTATATATTTGTAATATATCGTTAAATACAATTCAACCATCAGTTATTACATAAATTAATATCTTCTTAAAACTGAATGATTTTTGTTTCTAATAACACCCTTAATTTCTTCAAAAATATAAATGATAAAATGAAAATAAAAATAAAACTTCAAACGAATAACGCCTTTATTACGTTATTCATTCAAAAAACTGAAATTTTATTAATAAATAATGTATTTGCTTTTTATAAACATTTTTTCAATGATAAACACAAATATTTCCAGTTTCGTATTAAACAATGCACTTTGTACAATTTCATTATTTTAAGGTAGGTGTAACCTTAAGCTGCTCGTACCTGAAAAATGGAATTGAGTTGTAAGGGACCGCAGACCATTTTACTTTATTTTTATGTTATTTAATGTACAATCAAATATTGTAAAAAAATATATACATATATATATATATATATATATATATATATATATATATATATATATATATATATATATATATATATATATATATATATATATATATATATATATATATATATATATATTTATATATAAATATATATATATATATATATATATATATATATATATATATATATATATATATATATATATATATATATATATGTATATATATATATATATATATATATATATATATATATATATATATATATATATATATATATACATATATATTTATATATATATATGTATATATAATATTAACTATTAAGATAAATGATATTGCTGTCGAAACCGCGCTACGTGCATCGCTATGCATGTTTTTAAAAACATTTCTTTGAAAATATTCAAGGACATTTTTTAAAGGATCAAAAAATAACCCACATCTCTGACTTTGTCTAATTATGTCAATCATTTTCACAGGCAATATCATTACTAGGAACCGCGGTATATAAAATATTCTTTAAATGATGTTTATTAAGACGTCTCTAAATAAAATGATTAGTAATTACATATCATTAGTGTGATAATTAGCGGAAAAATAATTATAGTCCGTCTTCAACTATATTTGTTATTTATACTTATTCGTATATGAGAATTCGTATCATAGAATCGTATATTTATATTCATTAAAATGTGGAGGCCTATAAAATTCATATGGCAAATATATTATGGCTTAACGGGAAAGGAAATGGAAGAGAAAAAGTGGGTACTAAATGAGAGGAAAAGAAGAATAGCAGCAACGCCTGGGGTACTCAAAGTTGCATATCCGTACTCGTACTAGTTTGGATAATTTGTAACTAATTTATTTGTCTGTTGTAATTTCGTTTTTCTGTTAAAATGTACAAGTTCTTATGTTCATACATATAAAACGATTTTTTATTTTTAGGTATCTGATTTGGGAATTTAACGGAATTTAGTTAGAGTTTGAGTGCGCAACTCCAAGTTCCCTAGCCATTACTGTAATAAACTAGTATTCTTTCTTTGTTTTCTTTCCCATATAGCAGTACACACTCTAAAATCTTTGAATTTAGTCAAATACATTCCATTCTCACCTTCATATGATTAACTTAACGCTTCATCGTTTTTTTTTTTAATTACCTAACGTCCAAGTGACTCTAGCTACAGCTTATGCAACACCGTTTATCATGTCTCTACTCAGGCTTCAACTTTATAAGTTTCATAGCCTATGCCTACTTGTGAGTGGATTTACTCTTTATGTTTAAAGTTACTATAATTTCATGTAATTCATAAACGAAAATTCTAGGCAAAAACACTCAACGCTTCATCGATCCGTTGAGATACCTTATGTACCATCTAGGTGTGGATAGGGATTAAATAAAAAAGATTTAGTATTACAGCTTATATAATATTTAAGATGTATTTTTTCCTATTTATATTATATTTTTTCATGTACTTATGATTTTTTTATGATTAATATATTTGATGGGAAATTCTCCTTAAAAGTGGTCCCTTCAACCTTTATTTTTATTGATATTTATTTAATGAATAATATTTTACAATAAAGAAATAGCGCAGCATTTTTGTACTAACTACTTTTTTAAATTTACTGCAAAAACCATGATTATTTTTATAGTCTTTTTGTGTAGATTTTATCATTAACTTAAATTGATGTATGTAGGTTTCTGTAATGATATTTGGGACACATTCAAAAGCGTCTTAAGTGTGTCGATTTACACAGAAAAAATTTATGCGTATATACATATTTAAATTCGTACAAAAAATCAAGTAACTTACCGTATTTTGCTCTTCAGCAGCCAATTTGTGACGTGCATTTTTTTATTCGAGTTAACAGTAAAATGATTTATTAATAGATAAGTACTTCAATTTACAAGTACATATGTCTGTTAAGTATAACTATTTACGTATTAATTTATTTCGATTCGCGAGTTGTTGAATTTGATGTTTCAATTATTTCAAGATTATCTTGAGTCGTTCTGATAAATAAAACATAATAAAATCAGATTGAGGTCCCGTAGTTAGTGTCGTGGAGTCCGAGTCAGTGTGTGGATCGAGAACACTTTTTTTCTAATACCGGGCTGTTTGTTTGCCTACGAAAATAGTATGAATTTTAAATTTCTTATGTTTTTTTTGCTGATAGCACATATAAACTTTATAAAATAATTCTCAAACTCAGTTTTTAACCACTTTTATTTTTGGTATTTTTTTATATATCATCCTGACAAATATAGTTGTATTCTTACATATAGTACATATAAAGTAATATGTATCCATTCCTAAAGTTGACAAGATACTTGTCGAACAGGTTTGGGGTAAAAGTACTCAAATTAAAGTGGATGAAAACAAAGTTTGAGTTTCATTTTAAAGTCATAAAAAATATAATTTTATAAAATAGTATGATTTTTTTTATAACAACTGAATATTGAAGTATATAACTTTTTTTTTCTTTTACTGACCCTTATACTCACGGACTTGTGCATAGGACACTGTATTTATGACGTGCAGTGTTTTCTTTGATCGAAATTTGTGTTGGATGAAGGTTATGTGTACTTGTGTACCAAATTGTGAAATTGTAAAATTTATGTACCGAGGTACGTCATATGAATATTATGACATACAATTATATTACATTTACTACCACGTTTCTGGAAATGGATCCCAGGACCTTTTGTACAGTAGTCAAATATACTAATCACTACGCTACGGAAACAGATAAATAGGAGCTGAAAATAACTATCAAGCATTGTTACTATTTTAAATGTACTACCAGGTAATATTTTGTGATGATTTTATTTTCTGTCAGAAACAAATTTTGGTGGAAATAATTTTGTTATCATGTCGGTATTGGATAGGAAATATGAAATAATTAATAAAAATAACAAATTTAAATTCAATTTTAGTATATTTACATATATTTTATAATCTTAAATAACTATTTACAGATTATACATAGTTGAGTATCATAAAGGTACAAATTATTATACAGTCTCTATATAAAGTAATACTGGTGTGGAAATAATAAATATTTTTTTTTTTTTTTAAAACATTAAATTATAGGATACGGAATGAATGATTTATTTTGGTAGTTAAAATGAGTACCTATTTAACTGATATAAAAACGGAGAATGATAAACATTACTTGCATAGAATACAGATGTCCCAAATTAGCAAAAACTAATCTGAATAACCTTTTAAATTACTCAATCCCGATATTTATTTGATAAAATTTTAAAGACTGAATATTTTGGTATAAAATGAGTGGGAAGCTCGAAGGAGCCAATATTTTTAAAAAAAAATTACATAAAATAATCTAACACTGTAACAAATATACTGGCTTGAGTCACTGGCTTTTCGTTAAGTTTTGTGTAACAGAACACCGTTCAAATACAAATTAAATAAATTATTAAAATAAATTAAACACTGATTCTAGAATTTCACTAAATTTAGTAACTCTTATAACGAGAAAACAGGTAACTTAAAAAATTATTTGAAATACATTTTCATATTATTTTTGAATAATCTGTTTGAATAATTTTGAGCAATATAATAAAGTGATTGAATGACAAATTGAGCAAATTCGTTGGAAAGGTTTCATAATATTATATATTAATTACATGTTTTATAATATTATGATTTTTTTCTTAAGTACCGAAGATTTTGGCAAGAGTTCCGACTGCTATATATTTATTAAATTGGCTACTTATTTAAAGTGACTACTTTGTTATAAATATTTTAAATTAATCTACCTATTGCAAAAGTTCATAAAGTGCTGTGATATACGTTTGCGCCATTTGTAAAGTTTCATATTTTGATAGTTGTCTGTCGCTGCCAAGGGAAGGAAGGTACGTCCTAAGTCTGTCGAAGGCTTTGTTAAGGTTCTGCATTCTTCGTCGTTCCCTCGCGTTGGCCGCCAGTCTTCTTCTTCTCATGACCAGAGGACTGACCACCTTTCCTCTTCCTCGGCCCCTTTTTACTTCTCCGCCGAACTCCTCGCCGTACAAGGCTTCATCTCCCGAATCCTGCATGAGGCTGTCATCGTCTCCGATGTCTTCCATGAAATCTGCATCGTCTCCTTCGAGGGTCATTTTAAAAGAATTATCGTTATCTAACGCGTTTTTGGTAACTTTAGGAGATTTTACTTTGATTTTGTTGATATTTCTTTCATTCTTCAAAGGGTTATCGAGGGTTGGGAGTAAGTCTGATGAGTAGAATTCTCCGGTGAACTGTTGGTTTGGGATGATTCCTCTGTAAGCGATGGTGTTCGAAGATGGGATCAGAGTTGTGAAGTGTTTGTCGTGATGCTGGATATGTTCTTGGCTTATGATTTGAGATTCGTGGGCTTCGGCTGGACTGAGGGACCTATAACTGTCTCCTGGAGATGGAGTAGCAAGATCCGAACAATCTCCGTATCTCTGAAGAAGATCAGCCGGCTGCGGGGCTGGATATTCCAAGGAAACATGACCGGAATCAGGAGATCTCGGATATGAATACGACGATGAAAAATACGTTGACAGATTATCGTTGACATTGTAAAGGTCTTGTTTGGGACCACTGGGATACAAGTACCGATGTCCATACATTTCGGTAGCCATCACTTCAAAGTTCAAAAATTAAAATTTAAAACACAGAAAAAACACAAACACGATAAAGTCTTCAAAAATGTTTTTCACGTCACTCTTCAATAACAATCAGAAAAGGAGACTCGAAGAATTTGTCGAGCCAAGTTTGATTTCGGAGCTTTTTCAAGTCAACTTCGCGAAATATTTTACGATAAAAGCTTAGCCAGTGAAATCTACAGATGCAAGCGTCACTCGGACAAAAGATGTTGCCACTGCGCCGGTCGAAGCGGCATTAAGCTCAGTATGTTACCTGTCCAATTTATATAGCCTCTTCGTAACATTAAACACACGTGAGGAACAATCTGCACACGCCCACACTTTTAGCAGTCGCGGGGAGCTTTGTTAAAAAAACCTTTTCATTCCGAAGGGTGCATTGAGTAATGGCTTTTATACAAAGGACTTTTTGAAAGTGAGCCATTATTTAACCAGATGGTCTTGTTGCATGCGGGAAAGTGAGGTAGTATATGTGGAGGGTGTGGGAAAGAAAGAGAGGGATGTATGCAGTTTTAGCGCCGGTTGTAAGGGGTGCCGCAACCGAAGAGCGCCAATAACAATTAGCCGCTAACAGGTGCTGAGTTGAAGTCCTTTTTTCGATAGGTATTTTTTGATAAGGATAGGGAAAGTGCGCCAACTACCTTTACATGAAAAGATCTTCTATATTCAAATATGTTAATAATTATTGACGAGAATTATGATACATCAAGGAAGAATATAAATTGTAATCTAAGAATAACAGGGCTTTTCGCTATTTATTTTTAATAAGGAATTTTCGCGACGCGTTGTTATTTTGTGATAAATAATATAACATTTTAAAACCGATGTTTTTATATTTCTTTTAAAGTTAAGTTACAATGAATATACTGCATAAATTTAAATATTTCACATTAAAATTATGTTATCGCTTTTGTAATAATAAAGTAATAGGTTTCAAAAAGCGGTAATCCTAACAGCGAAAGCCTAACGTTTGGAAGTGAAGCATGAAGTTGGCAAAAGATGGATGAAAAGTAAGCTAAATGCAGTCGAATACGTTCTATGAAGAATGTGCAGCACAACGATGCACTGCCGGTAGCTAACTGAGTTTTATTAAAGCGAGTTTGACCTTAAGCCAGCCAAATGCCAGGTCTTAAGCCCTGAGATGCTCAGACTTCCATCTTTTTTCATTTAAAAAGAAACGATAGATGTTTCATTCTAAGTTGAGATACCTTTAATATTGCATCCTACCTACGAAGTTCAATTCAGTAGTAAACATATTTTTTTTTACCTAACGTCCAAGTGACTCTGAAATCTAGCTACGGCTTATGCAACACTGCTTATCATGACCCTACTCAGGCTTCAACTTTTTAAGTTTCATAACCTATGCCTACTCGTGAGTGGATTTACTCTTTATGTTGAAAGTTACTATAATTTCATGTAATTCATGAGTGAAAATTCTAGGCAAACACTCGCAATAGTAAACATAATTTAAAATCCGATCCACATATAGTGGTATAATGTGTTTTTTTCCAACATTCGCCGTAATTGATTACTTTGATTAGTTCTTACGACCGCTACCCTGTCTTATTAAACACTACATGTGAAATTATAAGGCAGATGGGTTGCGGAGAGTAGAACGGTTTAACTATGTATACTGTACGTTGATTATTTTTACAGTTCTCTATCAAAACTTAAATAAATTCACAACATTTTGAGTGTGTCCAAATACTTGTTCACAAAATCAGGATTATCTCCAATTACAGAAGTGATTTTCAACAAGTATTTGGACAAACTCAAAATGTTGTAAATTAATTATTTGGTCAAATTATTAAATAATAAAAATGAAAATGGTTTTTTCTGGCGTTTCTCATGTGTGTGATTATAGTCCAGGATTCGGACCTCACATACTAATATAAGAGTTTCTGCAAAATAAATATCTTCTTTACGTATCACCAATAGAAGTGAAGTTCTAGTGATTCAAGAACAGGGTTTCAAAATTGGTTCATATATATATATAGAACTTCCAAGAATTTGAGTAGTGTGGTTGTCAATAATGGGTAGAATTGGTGAATGTTACACGTGTGTAAAGTGATCACTTAAACCACCCTATGACGGTCGTTAGCCCCGTAAACGCCCAGACTTCCATATTCTTCTTCATCTTTGATGAGGTGTAAAAAAATAATATTAAATAAATTCATTTCATAAATAACGTATAAACAATTAACCTCTGAAATTTGGTTACATATATTTCACCAAAAATATAGATTTTTTCATGTATTTAACAATCAAGAGCACTGTTTTAAGTCCCAGCATTCGTTGAGTCGCATTCATTCCACCGGAGACTAACGGAGAGGTCACTTGTCTTTTCACGCCCGATTTTCTTTTACATAATATATGGAAAAAATATTTTTATATATTTTTTTAAACTCTTAACCTTTTAATAACTCTTTTCTTTCATAAACCATATAATTATTTCGAAGAAAAACTTATTTTTACATTGCAAAAACGGTGTTTTAAGTTCCAAAAATTCGTTAATTAATTAGTTAAAAATTCTTAATATTCTCTTAATCCAGATAACATTTTACGTAATTATTTTTTTTTAAACAAATTTTTCCCATTGAAAAAATACGTTTTTCTTCGAAATAATTATATGGTTTTGAAAAGAAACGTGTTATTGAAAGGTCAGGAGTCGTATACTATATTCAACAAAAAAAACAATATACTTAAAAAAAAATACACCTTCAGCCCTGAGCGCGGCCGAGCGTATTCTGAGTTGAACGGTTGAGATCCTTAAGATATATCAAAAGTAGAATTAAATTGTTTTATTTTTTTTGTTACTATGTACTATATATAAACATATAATTTCTTTTAAAAAAAAACATTGCATCAATTTGATACATTGCCCTATTATAAACCATTGGGAATTAAGTTAGTAGAAGTTGTATACTGGTGCAATAGATGACAATTTGTGCTTAAAAAAATCAGTAATTGAGTTTAAATCGAACTACAAAACATATCTCATAAAAGACAAGTTGATCTCGTAATGATGTGATCATCTTCTCGAATAGATACAAATTATTATAATGATAAACATTAAATGTTACTTGGGTACTCGTATCTTCCGGATTAGCGAAAGTTAAGAGAACATGAGAAGTTTATTATATAGTAACAGCAAACGACTTCTCAGAAGCTTCTGTAAGAAGAGGCCGTTTTAAATACAATAATATAAGTAGCTTTTTTTGCATCCAAGCCAACTTAATTATAGTATACATATTTTTCTTATTGTTAAAAATAAAATAATTTGTATAATTTATTATAATGATACACTTCTCTTTTTTTCAATTTAGTTACACGTGAATATTTTTTAAAAAGCGGCTATATCTAAGAAATTCTAAAGATACCGCTAAAAACAATGAAATAATATTTTCATTAATTGATTCGGCAGTCACTTTGTGGTAAAATCTATCCATGAGTAAAACATTAATTAAAAAATTAACATTTATCTAAAATAATTGTAGTATGAAACAATTAACTGATTCCAGACAGAACGGGAACTTTTGTAAATATATATATATATATATATATATATATATATATATATATATATATATATATATATATATATATATATATATATATATATATATATATATATATATATATATATATATGTGTGTGTGTGTGTTTGTATATATGAGAGAAAAAAACGAAAATTTCGGTTTATGAAAATGCTCTTAATTTTTTATGTAAGAAATAAATAATTTGAAAATTTAACATTTTTATTAAAGCTCGAAATAATCAAATATTTACCGATGAACCAAACTGGGTTTTTAAGGATCACCCACTCACTTGTCATAAAACCATTAATTCCGCAGTGTTCTGGGCGACTTCTTCAGCTCAGTTGATGTTAAAAGCTTTCACGGCAAGCTTTTAAGAGGTGGAATTTTCGAAACTAGCATTAGCTGCTCATCGTTACTAGAACCGCGAAATTTCTTCGGATTACGGAGCGTTCGGATTAGAATGTTGCCACTGTAATACGTGTTTCGATGCATTTAACATTATCATCAAACACCTGAATGCGCTGAAGCCCGTGTTATAATGGAATCTTATCAATAATGTTTTCCTAGCAAACGTTAAATTGAAAATGGATATGAATTACCACAAAGTGACTGCTAATCTATCAAGGCCCATTATACAAGAGGTAGCAATTTTTTTTTAACCTGGGAAACATTAAATGCAATTGAATATTTGGCTTAAAACACCGTTTTTTTATTGAAAAAATTATGTTTGTCTTTAAAATAAATACTTGGATTTGAAAAGAAAATACTTATCGAAAGATAAGGCGTTAAACAAATATGACAAAAATATTTTGTTGAATATATATTCTAAAAAAAAATTCCAACACATATTGTTAAAAAATATATTTCAAACGTTCTGAATTTGTACGTTTGAGATCGCAACCTTAATGAAATAAAAAGTATCCTTTATTCGCCATTTTCGTCTTCATTTTCATAGATATCTACTGTACAGTTGCCATCTGTACAGTAGATATCTCACATTGCACTCACTTTTTCTATCCATTGATGGATGGATAATTTAATCAGACCACGGACAAGTTGATTGAGATATATTTATCTACTTAAAAAACGTATGTAGATTTTTTGCATACTATATATGCATTTCTGTATTTTGCTACTACTACTACTACTACCATCACGCCGTTTCCCCGCAGGGGTAGGCAGAGAGGATGGAACGCCACACTCTTCTGTCCTGACATACACTCCTCGCCTCCTTCACATCCATACATCTAGTCATACATGCCCTCCGATTACGCAGACTTTTGACACCACCAGATTTTAGGTTCTGATTTATCTGATCGTGCCAAGTCTTTTTCGGTCGTCCACGTTCTGTTTTCCCTCTCACATTCGCCACATATATTTTCTTAGTCATTCTCTCGCTATCCATTCGCTCCACATGTCCATACTACCGCAAAGAACTCTTCCTAATCTTTTCAATTATTCCTCGTTCAGCCTTATATTCCTTTCTTATATCGTCGTTTTTAATTCTGTCATACAATGATTTTCCACACATTCGTCTGAGGGAGCGCATTTCAACAGCGTTCACTCTGCTTTCATCCTTCCTTTGCCAGTTCCATGTTTCGCTTCCATACATTTCTCTCTCTCTCTGTATTCTGTATTTTGCAAATATCTAAAATTGGTATTTTCCACAAAATAAAGACACATTAAGGCCTAGTATTCGATAAGTCGCAGCTTTATTTGGTGTAAATCCACGTAACATTTTACGTAAATGATTTTTTTCATAAAACATCGTTTTTGCATTGAAATATTATTTTTTTCTTGGAAATAATAATATGATTTTGAAAAGAAAAAAGAGTTATTGAAAGTTTAGGAGTTTAAAAAAATATTTTTTCCATATATGTTTATTCATAAAAAAAAAATCGCATTAACTTTAATTTAATTGAGCGTAAGCAGACAACCAGCCCTGAGCGTGGCTGAACGCATTCTGATTTGAACGCTTGAGACAAGCTTGAGATCTAAGCCTTAATATTGGAGATTCACAAAGTAGAATTCAAATTATCCATTTTTTTAACAACTCATTAAGGATGAAAAAGAAAATGGAAGTCTGGGTATTTTAGGTCTGGTCAAATTTTAAGCTAAAATAATGAAAATGAAAATGATGTTTTCTGGCGTTTCTCATGTATGTGATTATAATCCAGGATTCGGACCTCACATACTAATATAAGGGTTTTTGCTTAGTAAAAAGCTTCTTTTCATCTCACCAATAGATGTCTCTAGAGAAGTTCTAGCGATTCAAGAACAATGTTTCGAAATTGGTTCATGTATATAGAACTTTCAAGAATTTGAGTAGTGGGGTTGTCAATTAAATTTACTGGTCTAATTATCCATTTGCTAATCAGCAAATAAATTAACCTAGGCTGCGGAGAAAAACAAGAGATTCGAAGGTGAAATAGTACTTTATTTATGAGATGTACTTTTGATTGTACGACAGTAACAGAGAGAACTAATCTCTATATACGGGGACAGGAAGTCCCTCATCGATCTGCGCTGATGCCAAATTCAGAATACATTCGTCTTGTAATGGTGTGATAGGAGCAGACATTATCTAGAACATTTTTTTTTAATTTTTCTATTTTTTTATATGTTCGGGAATTGTACAACTTTACATGAAAAAAATAGTTACACTAACAATAATAAAGTCAATTAAACAATTCCACATTTATGTTATAATTACTGTTGAAATATAAGAGATACAAAAAAGAGAAGAGTGGAAATATGTGTGTGTGTGAGTGTGTGAGAGTGTGTGTGAGTGTGTGTGTGAGTGTGTGTGTGTGTGTATGTATGTGTGTGTGTGTGTGTGTGTGTGTGTGTGGTTGTGTGTGTGTGTGTGTGTGAGAGAGAGTGTGTGTGAGTGTGTGTGTGTGTGTGTGTGTGTGTGTGTGTGAGTGTGTGTATGTGTGTGTGTGTGTGTGTGTGTGTGTGTGGTTGTGTGTGTGTGTGTGTGTGTGAGTGTGTGTGTGTGTGTGTGTGTGTGAGTGTGTGTGTGTGTGTGTGTGTGTGTGTGTGTGTGTGTGTGTGTGTGTGTGTGTGTGTGTGTGTGTGTGTGTGTGTGTGTGTGTGTGTGTGTGTGTGTGTGTGTGTGTGTGTGTGAGAGAGAGAGAGAGAGGGTGGGAGTAAAAGGGTAAGGGTATGGTATAAAACGGTATATTATGCTAATATATGTATTAATGCAATGTCTAATAAAAAATATAAAAAAGGCACTGCACCGACTAGAAACTACTAGAAACTACCCTCAAGGCGGGATAATCGATAGCCCGCAAATAAATATTCTTTAAACAGGAGTGATTTAACGTAATTGAATTTTTTTATTAAAATGTCGTTTTTGTATTGAAAAAACAAGTTCTTTTCAAAATCAATACAAGGTTTTGAAAAGAAAAAGGTTATTGAAAGGTAAGGTGTTAAAAAAAACGATAAAATTATTTTTAAGACAGCCAATGTGAAATTTACACATTTTCTTTACTAATTTATTATTAGATTAAAACCAATATTTTTAGCTTTTCCACTTTTTTATTTGACCAGCGACCGGGTTTCGTCGTTACCGACATCATCAGACTGGACCAGTCTGATGATGTCGGTAACGACGAAACCCGGTCGCTGGTCAAATAAAAAAGTGGAAAAGCTAAAAATATTGGTTTTAATCTAATAATAAATTAAAAATGCAATTCCATCACGAAGTGTCAGTGGATAATATAAATCTATTTTCTTTACTACTTTTTTATTATTTATCTTGTTACACATTTTCTCTGTTTTATAATTATAAAACTTAGCTTCATATCAGAATGTATATTGTAGGTCACACAAAAAAGTTATTTTCGACAAATTATGCCTTTGTGTATTTTATGTTTATCTTAAATGTTTATAAATTTATGTATGAGCCATTAAATGATGAGCAGTGAATGGCTAGCAAAAAAAATAGTTTATAGACCCTTTTATTGATTGCAAGAAACAAACCCCGTATTATTTTTACATGCTAAAAAACGCCTGAAAATATTATTTTAATTCTTTTAATGTATTTGGATATACTCAAAATGTTGTGTATAAAATATAATATAGGTATACATAAAACGCATTCACTGCAAAATATCAGCATTGTGAATTATGCCATTACAGATTAAATACGTAAATAAATACGAGAACTGAATTGAAGTTAGATGCAAGCGTAATTCATGTCTATGTGTTTATTTGTTGGATAGTAATTACATCTTTCTCTGGGCATTTGGAGTATAAAGAGTGAAAAGTATACCCATATCGCTCACTCCTTTCAAGAACGTCATAAATAAAAAATCGTCAGTTTTCAGTTGTGTATGTTTTCAGAATGCCCAGAAAATGTACTATATCCCAGCAAAAGAGGTATATTTTTAACTTTATATTTGCCCGCTACAGGGCAGAAAGTGTTGTTTTTGCATTTTGATGAAAAGGTATTGTTTAATTATTTTTTATAAATATATATTGTTATTTTTCAAATGGAGAAAAAACCCTTAGGTTAAACCTGAAATGATCTGTTGCACAGTAAAAAGTTTAATAAGCGGCTTGATATTTATTTTTAATCCATTGTATTATATTTTTAAACTTCAAAAATGTTCTCCTGAAAAATCAAGTTTTTTTATTTATGACGTTCTTGAAAGGAGTGAGCGATATGTCCGACTACGAATTGATAGTTGAGTTATTGCCTCAGTCAGAATGAAAGCTTTCGAAAAAAGATAAAGCACTAATGACAGTAATCCATTAATATTGTCTGATTAAAATGGATTTAAACAGCTAATGACTCAATTACTAGACGTTGTAAATTTAGACCGTAAAAAATGCCACCCAAACCATAGGCAAAACAGTAAATACCATCAAATAATCTCTTTTTAAATGTTGAGTTGTTAATAATAAATTATTTAATAATCGGTACGCCTCACAAAACGGATGGGCGGATGGGTTGGCTAGACATTCAACTACGCAAAAGCGCAGAGGTTCGATTTCCGCTAATTTTAAAAATGCATATACTTAAATAAGTTTATTTTCAAGATTATTCTTTGATGATTTTATCATATTTTCTTCATTTGGCGAATTCAAAACGCGTCAGAATAAAGCAGGTTTATATTAATAAAAAAATTAAAATAAACAAGACAATCATTCTTACGCTTCAACCAACACACCGCTTGTCTGCAGGAGTAGGCAGAGAGAATAGAATGCCATGAATGTTGAAATAAATAAATAACCCTCTGGTGTTCAAATTAATCATACATATGTAGAAAAATTCTCGTCGTATTGACATAAAACATCCATATGTCAATTCATTCATGTCGGGCTGTGGTCCCGTGATTAGTGTCGCGGACTCTTGAGTCAGAGTTTCTCGGTTCGAACCCAGTCTACCACAATTTGACCTATTTCTAATAATGAACCGCTTAGGCTCACAGAAATAGTATGTCATTGAAGTATTTTTGTAAATAATAAAAACACAAATAATTCTCTTTAATTTATTTTTTTTAACTCACTCGTATGACAAAACGTTCTCAGTACGTTTACCATTAAAAATGGCAAAGTTACGGTGACATTGTCAAATTTGACATATTCACACTGGTGTTGCCATATCTCAAAACTTAAGTAGCAACATACGTGTAATAAAAATGTGAACTTCTCGTCATATTGACAGTACAATATATACATCACATGTATATATCGTAGTCGTACAGGAGAAAGTGACCAACTAACAAAACGTAAAATGTTCAGGAGGGCCATTGAAGTCACTTTTGCTTGGCAAGAAAATAAACATCAATGCAGTTAGTAATTTTTAACAAGTCAATATATTATACTTCCAAGATTGAAATCCTTTGGGATTTTTTAAGGGCAATATTAAGCTTGTAAGATATCAAACAGTCAGTAATCACGTTTTTGTAAAAAATGCAGTTGGTCACATTCTCCTGTATGACTACGATATGTATATATATATGTATATATATATATATATATATATAACGTGGTAATATTTTCCTTTTGAAAATTAAGTGTAAATAATATGTAAAGTGGGTGTATAATAATAAAATAAACAATGTGTTGCTTTGTAATTAAAGTTTATTCTTAATTTATCTTTATAATCATTTTTATATCTATCTATCTATCTATCTATCTGATTCTGACAGTTAATAATATTATCGGAAGTCTTTTGTTTAATTCTGAGCGACGCATGCGGCATCTGGTGGTAGAACTGTTTTATGTAGGTACTTTTTGTAAGTACTTAATAAAATGTATAGGTAGGTACCTAGTTATTTTATTACATCTCCCCCCTTGGGGATGAAAATTCATAGTAAAATTTTCACTCGTCCTCCGGATCATCTTCTTGTAGTGAAGGGACTGGTATAAGTTTAGTGATATGATAAAGTTTTTTTTTTTTTTTTCTTTCTTTCTTTTTTTCCTTCTTTTTTTTCTTTTTTTTTTCTTTCTTGTTTTTTTTTTCTTTCTTTCTTTTTTTTCCGTTCTTTTTTCTTTCTTTCTTTTTTTTTGTATTTTTTTTTTCTTGACCCTTTTAAAGTAGACACAGTTTTTTTCAATCCATTTGTTTTTTTCTTTTGAATTCCTTCATTTTTATTCAGATCTCTTAAAGTATCTTCTAATATAACCAAATGTACAACTTTTAATTGTTCATCTGCATTTTCATTTGATTCTAAAACTGGATTCCTGCTTAGACAATCTACTTCTAAATTCTTCTTTCCTGGAGTATATTTTGTTTTATATTTTGTAGTATTTTTTTCTACTTTATTTTTATTTTCATTCTTCAAGCACTGTTTCTGTGTTATTTGTATGTCTTCATTTTTATTCTGATCTTTTGAAATATCTTCTAATTTAACCAAATTTACAACTTTTAATTGTTCATTTGCATTTTCCTTCGATTCTAATACTGGATTCCTGCCCACACAATCTGCTTCGAAATTCTTCTTTCCTGGAGTATATTTTATTTTATATTTTGTAGAAATTTTTTCCACATTATTTTTATTTTCATTCTTCAAGCACTGTTTCTGTGTAATTTGTAAATCTTCATTTTTATTATTAATCTTATCATCCTCCTTTGTTTTAAACCAGCACGTTGCTTCAGAGTGATATCGAGTTCCCTTATTTAAATTTTCACAAATCTTACATGGACTTTTATCTTTAATTTTATCACTAGTTCTTAGATTTCCACGTCTTCTTTGATTATCTTTTAATCGTTTTCTTTGATCATCTTCTAATTTTTCTCTCTCACTCCTAACATATTGTAGTAATTGTTTTAATACATCTAATGTTTCATAATCCATTTCCAATAAACAAAATTGTCGTTTTATAACGTGGTAATATTTTCCTTTTGAAAATTAAGTGTAAATAATATGTAAAGTGGGTGTATAATAATAAAATAAACAATGTGTTGCTTTGTAATTAAAGTTTATTCTTAATTTATCTTTATAATCATTTTTATATCTATCTATCTATCTATCTATCTGATTCTGACAGTTAATAATATTATCGGAAGTCTTTTGTTTAATTCTGAGCGACGCATGCGGCATCTGGTGGTAGAACTGTTTTATGTAGGTACTTTTTGTAAGTACTTAATAAAATGTATAGGTAGGTACCTAGTTATTTTATTACATATATATATATATATATATATATATATATATATATATATATATATATATATATATATATATATATATATATATATATACATATATATACATATATATATATATACACACAAACATGTGTGTGTGTCAATTCACATATCATAGAAAAGTAACGCGTAAATCCTACGTTATGTATCGGTTTCTATTTCGATTTGCCTATGAAGAAAGTATTATTACCTCACGTTGATGGTGTTAAAAATAGCAGATCGAGGCTCATCTTAAAATCGTTCAGTAAGGATATCATCAGCCCCCACTATTTGAGCATCCCAAACTTGATACGGAGCGCTCATCTTACGGCCGGGATTCGTGGGTCCTGCGTTTTTATCGAGACGAAAGGGTGCGAAAAAAAATGCCAAATTACGAGGAGGCTCTTTGGGAGGTCCTTCCAGAGGATAAAACGGACCACCAGGACCCGTCTCAGGTGACGGGAGTCGGGATGAGCTTCATCACCACATTAAACTGCAAATTAATTGGAAATAAGTTTTCACTAGAGTGCGATAACCCTTACAATATATTTATTTATTGCTTTGGCATTTAATTTGTAGAACTCCATTTATTTAACAAGGCGAAACAATTGTCACAATATAATTTTTTTATATGTTTTTGTTAATAAAATACAACTTAGTAGACTCAAAAAATCTGTGTTTGATTTAAAATTAATATATAAACTTAAAATATATTGTACGAACGAAGAAACCGTTTTTGAAACAATAGGAATACGAATGCATTTTGAAAAGTAACTTCAGAATAATTTTAATTAATTTATCTTAAGCATTTTTTTGTTCACCTTCGTAGTGTAATGATCAGCACAATCGGCTATCGTTCTGGAGGTCCCGGGTTCGATTCCCAGTGGGGGGGGGGGTCAAATAAATATAAGTGATATTTTAAATATAATATTTATTCAATATTAAGCTGGACTGGTACCTGAGGCGGAGGGTTTGATCACCTTTTAACGATCAAGATAACACTGCGTTTATATGAAATATTTTTTACTTTAAATGATAAATGTTCCATCAATATATATTTTTAAGTAGATAAATATTGGTTATTACTTAAAATGTTCAAAAGTCCCACCGATATCTACTGTATAGATACTTATTTGCAAGAGTAAACATATCGTATTGAATGTCATCCAGTATGTAATCTGTGGGATTTTTCTCAAACTTTACCGTAAAATTACCCGATAATTTGAACTTGTTTCTTTGGTAAAAGTCCCAACAAGTCAGTCTTTCTCAATGTTATCATAATAATTTTTCAAATGTTCTATTTTTGCGTTATAGTTTATAAACGAAAATTGAATCCTGGAATCAAATAGCATTTTTTTTTCAATATTTATTTTACGATTACAGAAAATCGCAATACTGTATTTTTTTTTAAATACCAAAACCATAGAAGCCTATTGTTATTTTTATTTTTATTTTGAAGACAAATGTATGTGTTTTTATTACATATTTACAAAAATACTTCAATTTCATACTATTTCTGTAAAAACTTTTTCTGGCAAACAAATGTGAAAAACATGTGTTTTTAAGTCCCGCTTTATTTAAAGAGAGATCTTGAACAAATTTTTGTTATTGACAATCAAAATCAATACTATATCCCATTTTAATACATTATGTATAACGAATATTCAAAAATCCTCAATCCGCATACAAAAATAATATTATAATTATAAATGATTAACTTTTGAATGTTTGAGAACATATTGATAGTCTTGACTTTCGGGAACGACCGGTTTCGTATTTCATTGCGTTTTACATCTTGAGAGACGTCTTCTTTTATTTCATTTTTTAAACCATTTTTTATAACCGATTCTGCGAAGATATCCGTCGATAAAATCCACTTGCTTATATTTTAAAAAATCAGACACACATCGGGACTAGAAAATTTGGGCTAACTTGATGCCTATTTTTAAATAACGGAATACTAAGACCTAAGTTTCATTTAGCCTAAGGTCTATATGTATATCTAGATTCTTGCTTCCAACCCTTATCCGCACGTATGGTGCATAGAGCACTGCAAAATCTATACGATATAAGCAGTGTGTCATTCGTTAAATACACGAAGGAAAGGCGATCAGCCCTGAGCTTCAGGTACCAAGATAAGATGATTAGAATGGAAATCACTTATAATAATTTTGAAACTCCTGGGAATCGAACCCGAGACATCTAGCAAGGAAGTCTAACGTGTGAACCACTGCAGTATGGTGACGGAAAATATTTTAAATATATTACAAAAATAAAAAAACTTTTTTTTTTAAAGATGGTAACTAAAAAATATCTGGTCTGTTTGCATGTTCGTCTCTTTATGTCATCTTTATGTATTGAATTCTATATGATGTAAAAAAAAACATTTTTGGGTACATAGATACATATTTTATATTTTATGAATCTTATGTATTATGGCTCATAGTTATATATTATGAGCCATAATACATAATATATAAGTATTATAGTCATAGACTGTGTACAGCCAAAATACCTACATGTTAATGCAGTATAGGGTTTTATAAATACTTTTAAAAATGTGTACTATATTTACTTATATTTCATCACACAGATAATTACAATTTACAATAATGTGCCTTCACTGAGTTTTCCCATGCCGAGGGCACATTTTACAATATTAGATTAATAAAATTATATGAAAGAATATTCTTTATGACATGCAGTCAAATACGACAAGGGCAAATGATGCAAAATGTTTAGATCAATCAAGTGGATTATACTTTCAAGAACATCATAAATCGATAATCGTCAATTTTCAGTTGTGTATGTTTTCGGAATGCCCAAAAAATATACCATATCCCAGCTAAAGCGGCATATTTTAAACTTAATATTTACCCGCTACAGGGTAGAAAGTGTTGTTTTTGCATTTTGAAGAAAAGGTATTGTTTAATTATTTTTTAAAATATACAAAATGTTTTTCAAATGGAGAAAAAACAATCAGGTTTTACCTAAAAAGATCTGTTGCACAGTAAAAAGTTCAATAAATTGCTTGATATTTATTTTTAATATATTTTATTCTATTTTTAAACTTTAAAAACGATCTCCTGAAAAAATCTAGTTTTTTTTATATTTAACGTTGTTGAAAGGTGTGAGGGATTTATGAAAAGTTTATATTTTCATGACTTGATCGATAATGGGGGCAAGTTGTACAAGTATTTATTGTTGATATTTTTTTTAAATTTTCAATGCCTTACGGCGTAAAACTTCGACTCACACTTGATATCCATCCTTTTTTAAATTAATACGGGTCTGTTTTATCTATGACGACGACTCCTTCAATATTTCGTCGCTGCATTTGGGGGTAGGTACCATTTTGCTAATCGGATGAGCTCGCTCCCAAATTAGTATGAAACTGTGAATTGTTTTGACAGATGACATGGCGATGTGCATGTTTGTTTGCGCATGCGCCGACAGGTTGAGGCTAGTCACGTGTCACTAGTATAGGTAGATGGCGCCTAGTGCCATGTTAGAGCATGTTACGTCATTCGTTATTATCAACAACCCTTATTAAAAAAAATGGACTGATTTTTTTTCTTCTTATTTTTCTTCTTCTTTCTCTTCTTCTTCGCCTTTTTGATCGAATGAGTAAAGAAAGACTAGTAAAACAAATTTATGAAATAATTAAGTTGGTAATAGAAGCAGAGGAAGAGCAAGGAAAATTGGGCGTGATCAAGTATTTCAAATACTTGGTATTAAATACGTGAGTAGTCAAGTCGGGCGTCGGAATTATCGGCGTGTATTTATGAAGAGATGCATGAGTGTGGAAAAGGCGAAGATTGTTTACAAAAACGGATTGGTGTTGTGTTCTATTCTATCCACTTACCCCTGCTGAAAAACACATTTATTGTTACATAAAATTATATGTAACCTAATTTTGTTTAAAAATTATTGAAAAGTTATCAAAGTTTATAGTTCGGTAAATTAACTGTTTATTAAATATTGTAATATTGATATAAAGTGTACAAAAATCTTCTTCTTCTTCTTCTTCTTTTTCTTCTTTTTCTAGATACTAAGGATCTGTTTGTGCCTCCGCTTGTAACTCTTGGGAAGTTGACTCCCAGCTCTCTTTCCACCTTTATGGAGGCCTGCCTAGGGGTCTGCGTCCTTCAGGGATTCCTTGAAGGGCGATACGTGGAAGTCTGTCATTTGACATTCTGTTCACATGATCATTCCAGTATTGCCTAAAAAAGTTATTTGATTGAAATATAATAAATGAAATGTAAAAGGTGCGTGCAACGTAGTGTAAAGTACTACGTATGTATGTTTGTACTGTATTACAAATTTCTCGGCTATGCATATGCTATGTATATACAGCCCCAATATGTTCGGAATTACGGGGTTTCACTGTAAATGATCTTCAGTTTGACAAGTCTACAAAATCAATATTATGCATTCTTAAGAAGTATCGCTACATTTTCTGATTACTACTATTCTCAAAAAAAATTAATAAATAAACAACACGTTGCACACAATGACTGACAGTAGGTACAATCAGGTACAGATCTACAAAGTAGATACATTGACTAGTACATGTCGTGGGTATACTTGCCAAAAACGTTAATTCTAAAGTCCCTGTTTGAATAATCCCTGTTGTTTAAAGCTTTTAGCCTGAATAAAATACCCGCTATTAAAACATTAAGTTAAATTTACTTTTTAAACCACATAAAATATGACATTTTAAAATACTTGTATAAATAGTGTATTTGGCATTAATATTTGTATAAATAGTGTATTTTGCAGTTTAAAGAATTATGAAAAAAAATTAATACTGCAACATTTTTACTATTTTTTATTTTATTTTAGGTACCGTAGAACGGGGCTACTTGAACTTCGAAGTGTTACTTGAGCCCAGTACAAAAAAGATTTGAATCTGTATTTGGTCTACAATAATGAACGTATCGTGACAACAAGTGTCACCTGTCAGGGAAACAATGAATCATGTCGATACGTTCATTATTGTAGACCAAATACAGATCTATTTTTTTTTACTGGGCTCAAGTATCACATCAAAGTTCAAGTAGCCCCGTTCTACGGTACATAGATTCATTTTTTCAATTATATGTATTACGGCTCTTTAGGCAAAGCCTGTGTTGAGCCGAAATACTTACATATTAATACAATAAAGATTTTTTTGTTTTCTAGTTTGTATACGTTACAATTTACAATAGAAAGGTTTTACAATAAAATAATCACAAATATTAAGCCTGGACTCTAATTAGGTATGGTTCTACCTTGTCCCTACCAACAAGGAACAACCATCGACGGACACTGTTCTTAAAAGCAAAATTATTTCAAAATTGCATATTTTCGAGTTAGCGTTTTTCGCCAGTACACCTACGATATTATTATATATTAACCATGGGAAAATGAGTATATGAATATTTAACGTACTTTACATGAACGAGAATTGTGTAATACTTTAACAAAAAGCTCTTTCTCCCGATATTTCTAAAGCACCATACATTGAATAAGTTATGAAATTGCGTAACGTAACGTTCAATAGGGAGCTTGCAGTCAAGTATGCGTGACAGCCTGAAAAAAAGTTTCAAGAAATCCTTATAAAATTTATATAAATACTCTTTATTCTCCGTTTTATAGGCCGCGGAACAAAAGCCTAAATTATATATTTATAAAAAAATACACGGTGCCTTGCACCAAAACTTGGCGAAATACCGTTCTTCGGGAGGCTGATTATTGTATTGTGAGGATATGTTATTTATGTGGGGGCTTTGTTGCCTTTGTATTGGCCACAATAGGATACTGTTAAGAATTTTATTGAGACAAGTGGAAATTCGAAGCAATTTGTGAAATGCACTGGGCGGTTAACACGCGATCCTATCCGAAAGGTTTAAAAAGTTTATTTAGCTTTCTGCCTACAATATCATAAGCGTATTCTGTATGTATTATCGTCTTCTTCAAACTTCCGGACCCAATGGTGCATAGGGCACTGCAACGTCAATACGCAGTGTAATCTTGATCATTACTTACATGAAGACAAGGTGATCGCTCCTGCGCATCAGAGACGAGTCCATTCAATAAATATAATAGTGTAAAATCACCAATATTTAATATAAAGTAAACATTTTGGTGTAAAATCATTAATTTTAAGCTGTATTATACCATAATAAAAGTCTATTAAAATATGTATTGATTTCACGTTTAATTTGTAGAATTAATATTTCAAATATCAAAATCAAATATTGATTAAGGGTCTACTAAGTTGTATATTTTTATTTTTAAAACTCAGTAGTTTTTTAATGTTCTAATAAGGCGAAACAATAGTCATGAACTTGCATTTCATTTTTATGTGTTTTAAAAATAAATATATAAAGATGTGCAGCACATCAGCTGTTGAGGTAATATTTTACGAAAACGGCGATTCAAAAATAATCCAAAACTAAAATTTTAATCAGTCCAATAATCTAAATTGTAAAACTGAATGTTCGACAAGTACAATCATTTATTGGCTTGACTTTAACCTCTAAGCTGCTCGATTTCGAGTGTCAAACTTTCCGTCCCGTGCTGGATTATTTTACATTACAATATTTTTGTCAAAAAAAACATATTTTTGCCCATTTTTGTAGTGAAACTTTCGGATATCCATCATAGATGTTCACAGTACACAATGCACTTTACTTATTATGTTTTTATGGTGTATTTACACAAAAATATTAACATTTACGGACTCGCGGCCTATAATATGGCGGCTGTATAGAAGACGCGGCTGTCGTATCTGTGGAGCACGAGCCGACCGGAATTATTCACGATAAAGTTGACACTAAATTAAAATAATTTTGATATTTTATGACAATAAATCAAAGATAACTAATTCATCCATGCCTCGAACCAAATTTAAGTGCAAAAAATTATCCTTAGGTGTTGATATAAGTACGTAAAGTTGAAAAACGACCATGCATGCGATCCGCAGTCAACGGTACTTCTATAAAAAAACGACAATAGATGCGATCCGCAGCTTACGGGTTAATGTAATTTATGTACAAATATTTCATTATGATAACGATAATTTTTAAAACAATTCTTTAATTGCCTCCCTTTTAATATAAAATTCACCGTGACTTTTTTTACAATATATCACTTACTTTTCTTAATTGATAATAAAATAAAAATATTTTAAAGCAAAAATACCTGAAACATACATCGAATCTCCGTTATAAAATATATTTAAGGCTGGATGCACCAATACTTAATGCGTTTCTATTTTGATTGACGTTTAGGAAGACATCGATACACGTATTGGAGGACTTTAGAAAACGAATAACGGGACCCATCGTAAATACAGGTGAAAAAAACATAAACATGGAACAAAAAACATATAATCCTTTTTTGGAAAGATCGTGCCGAGCACCTTACTGTCTTGTTCCGCTTCGGAGATCAAAGGGAAGAAGAAAAAAATCTGTAATTTGGGACCGTATTAAGTCAAAACCATTTATTAATGTTGTATGAATATCCTTTCATTACAAGTAAGCGGGGAAGTATCAAGAAATATATTATGTCATGGCGCCAAGAATGTATTTCTATGAATTTCTTTATTTCTATTCCAATCTCATATGCACCAGATGTAGATTTTCAGTAGGTTAGTTACTGCGTTATTATTTTATATTTTTTAGTTAGTTATTATTTTATATTTTAGTTACTGCGAGTACTGATAATCACTCCTTCAATGGTTTTCATTTTAATTCGTTCAATTCATCAACTGAAGTACAATATAATATTACATAATCTAATCCCGTATGTCCGCCTCCGTAGTGTAATGGTCAGCACGCTCGGCTACCGTTCTGGAGGTCCCGGGCTCGATTCCCAGAGGGGTCAAATAAATATGACTATTTTTTTCACTGTAATATTTATTCAATATTGCCCTGGACTGGTACCTGAAGAGGAGGGCCGATCACCTTTCCTTCATGTGTAAACGATCAAGATAACTCTGCGTTTATATGACGCAGTGCCCTATGCACCATTGGGGTGAGGATAAGGGTTTTATTATTATTTTTTATTATTAATCTAACCCCAATTTTTAACATATTTAGCGATTGAAAGAATGTTTGTTATTATTATGAAATGTTACTTTTGTGCAATCATATTTTAACTCCGGAATTAAGTTTTTATTTCTTTACCATAACATACAAACAAATATCGTACCTAAATTTTTAAGGCTATCAATTTTAAAATACAACTTTTTAAAAGAAATAGTGGTTTTTACTGACAAAACATTAAATTATTAAATTAAAAATAGATAGATGTTACCACAAAGTGACTGCGAAATCAATTGATGAAATGATAAATATGTTTTTCATAATATTGTTCTACGAAAATTATCATTTATGTATTGCACTCATCAAGTCAAGCTTTTATAAGCTTCAATGAACATTTTCAGTCTGTTCATAAGCCAATTGAAGAAATTTAAATTTACTTACGTTTTATTATGTCTTATATTTGGGGATTTAGTTTTTCCGATATTATCCTTCTTTTTGTTGTTTTAAGGCAAATGATTTTCTAAAAATGTTATTCATAATTTTATTATTAATTATTGTTATTTATAATTTTCAAACAGTGAAAATGATGCGGAATGCATTGAAACACGTGTCACAATCGATTTTAAGAAGTAGTGGTGGTAATATTAAAAATGGATGGATAAACAATTAATAAAACGAAATAATAAAGTAAAATAACAAAAATGAAATACAACATTTTGAGTGTGTCCAAATACTTGTTCACAAATCTGGATTATCTCCAATTATAGAAGTATTTTTCATATTATTTTTTTGACATCTCATCAAAGATGAAGAATAATATGGAAGTCTGGGCATTTACGGGGCTGACGACCGTCATAGGCTGGTTTAAGTTTAAAGAATTTGAGTAGTGTGGTTGTCAATAATGGGTAGAATTGGTGAATGTTACACGTGTGTAAAGTAATCACTTTCACACGTGTCAGCCCCGTAAATGCCCAGACTTCCATATTCTTCTTAATATTTGATGAGATGTCAAAAAATAATATAAATGAAATACTTGTATGTGTGTCAGAAGAACGCCATTGGTACGTACATACATAAGACGTATTGGAGAAGATTACAAAGTAGAATAAAAGGTTCTCGAGAAAGTGTTTGGTATGAAACTACAAGTGATCCCAACTAATTACCTGATTGGTTCCGGCGCTTACTTTCCACTTTCATCTTGTTCCTTTTCTCCTTCATCCCGGTGTATTTACAATTATACTTTAAATATTTTATTAGGTGGGTACAGTAAAACCTCGATATAACGGATCAATTGGGGGGAGGGGCTGTTTGTTAAAGCCGAAAGTCCGCTATATAAAAAAGATTTGAAATATAAAATTTAATTGAATTTTTTGAAAACATGAACACTGCTATTGGATATAAATAAAGAATACAAAATACAAACAAAATTATATTTTTATAAATTTAATAGACTTTGTTTTCACCACTTTTTTATTCATGTAATTCAACCTACCGGCTTCAACAATACATTTTCATCATCAGGGTTTATTTTAAATATAAAAAAAACATTAAAAATCTTAGAATACTTTCACAAAAAAACTTCAACACATTCCATAAAAATCCTAAATTTAGGATTTAATTAAATTTAGGATTTTTAATGTTTTTTTACTTAAATTTACTCACAGTGAGTAATTATAATATACTAATTTTATAAACATTTTTGTAAAAAAATAACTACTATTTTAATAAAAAATACTATTGGGACACATACGACCCACTCACCAATACTATTGGGAAAATATATCCCAATTATTATTTTGCAATAATCAATAAATGATATGATAATTTTTTTTTAATATTTGTTTTTCCCGTTAAACTAAATTAACAATAAATATTTTGTGCTTGTAAATATAACAAGAATTATTAAAATAAAAAAGTCGTTTTGGAAGGGGTTAAAAAACTAGTTGAGATAGTACGCGTGCTACGAGTATGTCATTCTATAAGCAGGAGCGAGACAATTATAGTAATTAAGCTTCCGTGTATTTTGTTTCACGGGCGATTAACAAAGAAAACTACAACACGATTCAGAATCAGTACAATATCCACACGTGGTAGTGTAAAGGTGAAATACTTATACTAACTTAGTCGTTTTTAGGCTGTAATGCCTGTATTCACTTCTTAGTTAGAATGAGACAAAGCTACATGGAATAATTAAGGACTTATACACCTGTAGTAACGGTTTTCCTTTATTAGTAAGGTATGCATGGATTCAACGACATTACATACCGTGTATTGTTTTTTTATATTTGACCTTCAAATATTTGTTTTTAAAACTCAATCAATTTTAAAGATCCATAAATCCATAAAATCTTCAGCATCCGTTAAGTCGCAACCTAATTTTCTCTAAATCCAGGTAATATTTTACGTATTTTTTTTTTCTAAAATACTGTTTCTGCAATGAAAAATGAGTTTTTCTTCGAAAAAATTATATGGTTTTGAAAAGAAGAGTTATCGAAAAGTAAATAGTTTTAAAAAAATATTAAAAAATATTTTTTCAATATACTTACATATATTTTTAAAAAAAAAAACAAAAAAACCTATTAACATTCTTTAAAAAAACTACCCGATTTGTACACAGACTTACAATTTCTAATCTTTCATCTTTATTAATATTAACTGGATTTGTTTTCCATCAATTTTAAAGATATGCAAAAATCTTTATAAATAAATCAATAATAAAAATTGAACGGCCGTTTAATATTTGTATCGTTTTTGCACGATTATACCAGTAAAGGTACTTTTATAAGTAACATTTTGTTTAAATACCTACAATCCAAAAATACTCCGTAATAAGTACCTACTAGTATTTCATGTTTTTTTATCAGTAGGTACTATTTTTTTGAATGGTTATTGTGGTAATTCTAGAGACTTCTCTAAACGATTTATAATAAACTTCCATTTTCTGATCTTTCCTCTTTATATTAAGTGGATTTGTTTTCCATCGTGGACTGAAAATATTTAAGTAATGTGTAAATTAAAATTACATGTCGAATTCTCTGATTTGAATAAACTTATATTTATTTATTTAAACCTATGTATCTACATAAAATCAATATTACAAACATGAATTTACGTGTTTTCAATATTATCAGAAAATAATGTTAAATTTTGGCATCAGTTTATGGAGAAACAACTCGTAACTTTGATAAAAAAAATTGTACACTCCCTTCTATGATTGTATATGGATTAAAAAATCTATGCTCCGAATATATGGATCCGATCTTAATTTGTAATTCTTAATTGGGTATATAGGAATTTCAAAATAGTGAAGGAATTTTTAAAAAAAAAATAAAATACGGATTGAGTAGGTCCTTTCAGGTACCTACCTTTTAAATAACAGATATGACGAGAAAAAAACTTGATTTATTTCTAAAATATAATTACAACAAGGGTCCAAGTATAATGACGGAGAAGCTCGCTAGAATCGGAAATACTCAGTAGCTATTTATTTAATTTGATCATTAGGAAGAATTGAGCGCGTGCAGCTCTAATATTATAATGATTTCAATAACCACGGGGCTTAATGATTTTATAGAAGTTTTATTGTAAAGCCAATTATTCACGATATAAATACGATAAAAAATATAATAATTCTCAAAGAAAAACCGTCAAAGGAAAAAAAATATTGTTGCTCATCTATTTTTTTAAATAATCTATGGCGATTATTTCTGCGCGCGCATGACGTCTATTGTGTTTTGAATTTAGATTCTTTTTAAGGTTCGCGCCTCTCCGTGGGATCCAAATTCAAAAGAAAGCGGAAGGTAAAAAATCACTCGAGAACCGTCCGATAGAGTGGCATCCATTTGACGTTTACAATAATATTTCTATACAAATGATCGCTTTTTGGGTGGTTTTCATATTCGCCATTACGTTTCTTAATATTTATAGAACATTGTTTGAGAGACCTCCCTCAGTGATGGCAAATCACCACAGATTAAGGCACATAATAAGATAATAATTTAGCAAAACCACCGCCGGGATCACGAGTGCTTATTTAAAATTTTATTATTTTTTCAAATTTCAAATCGATTAATTCCTTAAATCTTTACTTCCTTTCATGTTATCTAATTGACGTTTAGAGAAGTCCTTTTTTGCCTGAATTGTCATTGGTGGATTTTTTTTCCTATCTAACGAGATACCCTAAAACCTTTTCGTGAATTTGTCTGATGACAGGCGTAAGATTGATTTCCAATTTTACCCTTTTTTGAGAAATTTGAAGAAGGATCGGATCTGTATAAAAAAACAGAGATCTTTAGATATTTCGAACATGTTTTTCAACAATGCCACGAGATAAATATCATATGACACCGTTAAAAAATATTATTTTTTGCTAACGGCTTCTGTTTAATTATACGATAGTATGAATATTTCTATTGATAATATTTATATTTGTACCATATATTATAACTAATTGAAATATCAATATTTTCTACTGACATTTCTTGGTGGAGCTAGATTTTATAAAAATAATTAAACATTAATAAAATAGTTTTTTCTTCTTCTTGTATTTTACAAGCATCGTGTTTCGTTGATATCGACATCGTCAGACTATACTAGGCTGACAATATCGGTAACGACAAAACCCGGTCGCCAAAAAATATTAATTATGTTTATATAGCCATTATTAATTTAGTTAATGTTTTATTGTTTATAGAACTATTTATTATAAAGGTAACTTAAATATCTCTCTTTTTAAATAAATAACATTTCTCCAAGAAAACTCAATTAGGTAACATTTTTGTTATTTCAGCTCTTTTACTTACGTCATCCGTATCTTATAAATAATATTCCACTTAAATCTAATGTTCTAGTTCGATATCACTTTGCCTTCGGTAATGACTGATCGAATTAACGTCTCTTCGATTCCATGCGATACCCTATGCACCATAAGGATCTTAGGATTATCCATCTAACACAGTTCAGCAGACTTTGAATTGGATTCGTTTTCCTTTACTACTGTATTTTTTGTATTTTCCCATTTTTGTATTTTCTCATCTTTGTATTTTCCCATTTAGTTTTCCTCTACTTGACTTGGAAGCTAACCTGATTGTGTGGATTGTCTTAATACGTTCTAATACATAAAAGTCAAAGCTGAGATAAGCATTATCGATAAAATTAAGAAAGGTGTGTTGAGATGGTTTGGACATGTAGAACGAATGAGTGAGGAAAGAACGGTAAAACAAATTTATGAGGCGAATGTTAGTGGGAAAAGAAGCAGAGGTAGACCGAGAAAAACATGGCACGATCAGGTATGCCAAATACTTGAAAGTGGTCAGGTTAGGAGTCGTAACAATCGGCGGGTATGTATGAGGAGATGCATGAACGTGGAAGAGGCGAAGAATGTTTGCAAGGACAGAGTGGTGTGGCGCTCTATTCTCTCTGCCTACCCCTGCGGGAAAGCGGCGTGATGGTTAGTTAGTTAGTTAGTTTATATAAAAGTCCGATAAATATATTGCGGCCATTTGATGTAAGGATTATTCAGCTTTTTTAAATTGAAATGTTTTCCTTTATGACTTGTAGAAACCGTTTCGTTAGACCACGATTTCGCGGGTTATTCCTATGCTGTATTTTTATTTTCATAAAGCATCATGCAGGATTTTTTTTTTAAATCCTGTACGTGCATTTTTCATCCTCGTGTCAATATATTTAAACATTTAAAAACCGATCAAGTGTTTAGCGTGCTCTTCAATTAATTTAACGAAGCGGCATTACTCGTATGTTTGTACAACAAAACACACCCGTCACACGATGGACTAACTACACCACTCCTTATTACTATAATATCATTATTACACTAAGCTCCAAACTGTGGCGTTTGCGCCCAGAAACATGGTATAACCATGTATTACATCAGCGGTTCTCAACCTGTGGTCCGCGTACCACCGATGGTACGCGAGTGGATAGTTGGTGGTACGCGAAAAATAATCAGTAATGGCGGACATAAAAAGTAAAAAAAAATGGAAATAATAATACCATTTAATGTTTAATTAATATAAGTGTTTTATATTAATATCGGTAATTTTTGGAAAAAAAAATCGTTTTTGCAAATACAAATAATTTAATTTAATTTAATTTAATATCATTTTATTTAAATAAAAAAATAGTTTTTAAAAATAGTTTTTTTTAATGTCCTGGTTTTGAATATCGTCAAGAAATGAGCTTCGGAATCTTTTATTTTTAAAAAAGCATTGTGATATGCAATGTTCTCATTTTTATCAGAAAAAATAAAACCTTCAGTATTTTTTTTAAACTTAAATAAATTGAGTTTTGGAATAACAGCCACCCTATAGAATTTATAATGCTTTTATACGATGCAGCCCTAGCTGCAAAAAAAGCTCATACTAAAAAATTATGTATTTTTGAGTTGTGGAATATAAACAAACATGAATACTTCAATACTTGAAGTTTTACATTTCATATGTGGCATTGATTTATAAAAACGATCATTTATGTGGGAGTGAAGCTTTCCAGAATTATTGAAGGTGAAAATTAGGAAGGAGTTTAATTTGTATTTACAATACACCAATGTGATACTCGTACACATCAGAAGTCATTCTGTCTTCGGCTCCTTCGCCGCTAATGCTCCTATCGCGTGTTAATGTCCAACAACTTAATAATTCCACTTCACGCTAAATGTGTTTGCCTTTCGTACGAACTATTTGTTTTCTCGTGTCTAATTTAAGTCACCGTTTAACACTGATGGAGATTTGAATCTTTTAGCTACCAACTTTGCAGAATACTCACATCGCTGACTGATGTACCGACACCGGTCATCATGAGTAATGAGAATACCTTCATAATATGATCCGAATATGTAATCGTACTTCGCTAATGTGTCTGCAAAAATATCCAGTAAAAAAGACCATAATAAAACTACATTCATTTTCTCTGCTGTTCATAAACGTATAAATATGAAATAAGTTTTTCCGTTTTTTATCGTCTTCAGAATAGTTTTTTTTTAATTAAACTTAAACATTACTTCTGGCCTTATATTTTTAATGACTTAGGGATTTTGAATCTGCTTATGGATCTATATTGTCGAAAAGTTGTATTTCTAACCCTTATCTTATTCGTTCACAGTGGTGTAAAGGGTAATGCATCGGATAAAAGTAGATCTCTCTCTCTCTCTCTGGTCTCAATCTTGCGGATTGGTCTGTAGCAACAGATTACATCTCTTTCGCCATTCGCAAGTCCTCTTCAGCTCCTCATACGTCGAGCAGCCCATGTGTTCGTATAAGTCGCCAAGGTATTCGCGGCGTGGGCGTCCTCTGGCGGTTATTCCCTCGATCTATCATCTATCATATATAGATCTATCATCTGCAAATTAAGGTTTAAAGAAATAATAAACATACTTATATATCTTACAATTTTCTATCTCGATTTATACTCACTTTTTTGCTGTTCATTTAATGTAATAAATCAATTACTTTTTGTATGTGGATGACGAGTTATTCCTTGAAATATTAAGTTTCATAATAACGTGCTTTACATTTTTGTCGTTATTAATTTTCTTATTAAATTCGAACTGGGCAGGTCATAGAAAATGGAACTGGGTAGGTCATGTGACACATATGTCTGATGATAGATGGACGAAGATGGTGCTTGACTGGAGGCCTAGAACAGGGCGCAGAAGCGTGGGTAGGCCCCAGATAAGATGGTCCGATGACACTAAGAAAGTGGCGGGCCTGCACTGGAAGAGAGTCCAACGGAGAACTGTGGAAGTCCAAGAGGGAGGCCTTTGTTCAATACTGGACACAAGAAGGTTGAAATAACTATTGTGAAGTAGGTGTGAAATTCACTTATTTTATTAATTGCAGTTGAATTAGCAGTAACTTTGTAATATCCAATTTTAATTTCAATTTAACATGGTAAATACCACTATTTTTTAAAAACCCATTGTGACAAATATTTCAACGCATTCCATTAGTTCAGCAGTCACTTTGTAAAATCCAATTTCAATTTCAATTTAACTTGGTAAATACCACTATTTTTTAAAATCGATTGTGACAAATATTTCAACGCATTCCCCATCATTATTAAACACCGCAGGTACAGATGTGTCCATGTCAGAATAGGTTTTAAGAAAAAGTGGTAATTACCAAGTTAAATTTAAATTTTAAATGATTTTTAATTACACTCTTCTTATCATTTATTGTTCACTTTGTGTTATACCATTTAAAAAAAAACATTACATTATGACAACCGGTTTTGGAATAATCATTCCATCAAAGGTAGACTTGATGATGGAGTCATTATTCGAATAGTAGTCTTGATGTAGTGTTTTTTAAAGTGGTATTACACAAAGTAAACGATGGTTGATGATGGTGTTATATTACAAACCACAATATTAACAATGCTATTGATATGAAAAATATGATATTTACTAATTTTCGTATCTTAGATTCGAACCCAGAATTAAATTAGCAATGATGACATATGTGCAAGAATATGCTAACCAGCTACATAAAAATCAATGATTTATATTAGCGTTACTCTTTCATTTCAAATACATAATATAATGTGTGGTCTCCCAAATTAAATAATAGCCCGTTGAGACGATAAATCATTTCAATAAAAAATGGCTAAAATTCTAGACATTATCATCACATAACTTAGCGCGTTATTTTAACAATTCAATATATCTGAGCTCATGGCGCTCTGTTTTGACAAATTCGAAATATATGCCAGTCATCCATCATCATTAATCTTTTTTTTTATGATCAATCGCGAATGTCTTCATTTAACATTTTTAGTATAGGTGAATATATCATCAACTGAATATGGTGGGATATGATCGCTTACAAAAATCTACGGTGACTAGCACTTAATCATGTATAGCTCGGGTGTAAACCAATAGTAGCTAAAGAAAAGATAAAACTTCTCATAATTATTAGTTTAATTAGTATCTAATCACACATTACAACTCACTTAAAACTATTAAAATGAATACCGTTTTTTTAGCACTCTCCTTATCATTCATCGTTCACTTTATGTTGTACCACTTTAAAAAAACACTACTTATTGACTAACGGCTTCGAAATAATCATTCCATCATCAGGTCAAATGTAGACTTTGACCATGAAGTGGTGTGTGATTCTGAAACATTTTTTTTAAAAATTATAAACAAACATGTTAAATAAATAAAATGGAAAAGCTTCGTATCATACATATGTGTTTTATCATATGTACTATCTATTTTTTATTTAGTTTTATAAATATTTCAAAAAAGTTTTATATATTTTGTCCGCCTCCGTAGTGTAATGGTCAGCACGCTCGGCTACCGTACTGGTGGTCCCGGGTTCGATTCCCAGGGGGGTTCAAATAAATGAAAGTGATTTTTTCACTGTTATATTTATTCAATATTACCTTGGACTGGTACCGGAAGTGAAGGGCTGATCACCTTTCCTTCATGTGTTCGCGATCAAGATAAAACTGCGTTTATGTGATGCAGTGCCCTATGCACCATTGGGGTGCGGATAAGGGTTTGAATGAATGAACATTTATATATAAATATATATATATATATATATATATATATATATATATATATATATATATATATATATATATATATATATATATATATATATATATATATATATATATATATATATATATATATATATATATATATATATATATATATATATATATATATATATATATAAATATATATGTATATATAAATTGTAACTTAAGTCAAATCCACATTTTAAAACATTTGACCAAAAAATAACAATCGATTTACACTCAAGGCAATATTCTGGTTTCATCAGAGCATTTTTTGTGGGACATCTTTATCAAGTATTCATTATATTTTATGATCAAGTAAATAGGTCTGCTATAGAAATTCCCTTCTTTTGAACGAAAAAAGCTTTGTTCGACATAGTACTACGTTTTCATATAACGATGTCATTATATCATCAAATATTACATACATACAAACCCCATAATTATAGTGTAGTAACATTTTTTAAAGCGCTCCATACACAAAACCGCGCTAAAAATAATACGAATACCTCTTCGGAAAAGTATCGGAATGGGCGTGACGTCAGAGAACTTACAGGGATGGATTAGAAGAAATAAATACATGACATAATAAAGGCAGTAGAAGGGATGAGATTCTAGGCATAATTTGTTTTCATTTGTCAAATCGCAACGTGATTTTCTCTAAAAGTTATATTTGACGTTTTTTTTCTTAAAACAACGTTTTTGTTATGAAAAAATATATATATTTTTAAATATTTATATATATATAGTTTTGAAAAGAAAAGAGTTATTAAAAGGCAAAAAGTTGAAAAAATGTAAAAACATTTTTTTCAATATAAGTATTAGGTTGATGCATAAGTATGTAATATCGTATTTTTACGTAATTTGTGGCATATTTTTTTTACCAGCAGAACTGTGTTAATAATCCGGCTGTCGTAGTAGCTTTGTAGTACGTTTTTTTTTGCATTTTTGGACTAAGTAGATCTACTTAGTTAGGCGCCGCAGCGGCGCCATAAACAATAGGTACGTATTTTATTATTTACAACACCCTGGGGGACACTAACAGGTACTGTATTGTTAACATCCAGTTGTGTACGGTACCTGCTACTGAGTGTTTGTATATTTTGCAGGTTTTAAGTTTTACACTAATAAATACGCATTATTTGAAAATATATTTTTTTAATTTTCGACAAATACCTAAGTTTTTTCTCATATTTTGCTTAAAAAATCTCGAGTTGCGTGAAACCCATTTACATATTTTTTTACGAGTTCAAAGGGTTAATATTTTTTTATCTTTACAAAATGATTAAAATGGAAAAAAATTTAAAACAACGGAGGAGAATATTACACTACGAAGGCGAACTTGTAAATTTTGTAAATTTAGTCAGCCTTATGTCCCTGTACCGACCCTGTTGTCCAAAGTGAACCATTTCACGGCGGCTCCAAAGACGTGTAATTAAACGTCAAAACATTTGTATTACCGCACAAATATATACATATATAGGCGATTCCACGTCCATCAGACGATGATCCAAAATGTAAAAATATTAAATTTAATGACTTTATGTTCGATAAGATCCATAATTCATGAGAACAAATTGAATAAAAATCAACAGCAATCTTATTTAATTTGATACCCACGTTTCTAACATGCAATTTTGAACGGTGAATTGGTTTTATTTAATAAATTTATGGTTTAAAAATCTTGTAAATTAAGTAAGCACACACATGTTTATTTACAAATCTTTTTTTGACATCTCAACATAGATGAAGAAGAATATGGAATTCTGGGCATTTACGGGGCTTACGACGGTCATATGCTGGTTTAGGTGATCAATTTATACACGTGTAACATTCACCAATTATACCCATTTGACTCTACACAGTTCCAAGAATTTGAGTAGTGTGGTTGTCAATCGTGGGAATAACTGATAAATGTTCCAGGTGTGTAAATTGATCACTTAAACTAGCCTATGACGGTCGTAAGCACCGTACGATGCGATCTTTTTTCAGATCTACCCTTCAGATCTTCTTTATTCAGATCTTCTATTATCCATTTATGAATACTCTCTCTCTCTCTTACTCTCTTTCTCTTTCTACTAACTCTTTCCTCAATTGAATAAATATTGAAAAATGAATTTATATGTATATATACATATATATATATATATATATATATATATATATATATATATATATATATATATATATATATATATATATATATATATATATATATATATATATTGTTTTTTAGAATACATATTTTGTCTACCTTCGTAGTGTAATGGTCAGTACGCTCGGCTACCCTACTGGAGGTCCTGGATTCGATTCGCAGGGGGGGCGTCAAATAAATATAAGTAATTATTTCACTCTTATATTTATTCAATATTACCCTGGACTGGTACCTGAAGCGGAGGGCTGATCACCTTTCCTTCATGTGTTAACAACCATCAAGATAACACTGCGTCAATACGATGTAGTGCACCATCGGGTGCGGATAAGGTTTGAAGAAGAATGTATGCAGAAAAAATATTTTTATATTTATTTTAACTCCATACCTTTCAATAATTCTCTTCTTTTCAAAACCATATATATATATATTGAAGAAAAACTTATTTTTTTAACAGAAAAACGATATTTTAAACAAAATTTTCAATTGCGTCAAATGTTACCCGGGCTTAAACAATTAATTTGCGATTTATCGTATGTTGGGCGTTCATAATAATAATACATACAATTATGTAATCAAATTTGCGTAAATACACCGAAACGGGTGACTGTTAGTTCATCCACGAGAGCTAGTATTATGGATTGGTAGTTGAACAATCTAGATTGAATATATCGATCAAGGCAGTGTTTCGCAAAGTGTGTGCCGCGGTACATTGCTGTTTTTTTTTAGATGGGAATTGAATTTATTATTTACCTTGCTTATTATGTACAATAGATTTATATTATCCACTGACACTTCGTGATGGAATTGCATTTTTAATTTATTATTAGATTAAAACCAATATTTTTAGCTTTTCCACTTTTTTATTTGACCAGCGACCGGGTTTCGTCGTTACCGACATCATCAGACTGGTCATCACCAGTCTGATGATGTCGGTAACGACGAAACCCGGTCGCTGGTCAAATAAAAAAGTGGAAAAGCTAAAAATATTGGTTTTAATCTAATAATAAATTATTATGTACAAGGTTTATCGATCATTTAGTGTATTTTTGTTTCTTCTAGCTAATTCAATATGTTTTTATTTGAATCTGTGTTGGAAACAGGAGAGATAATCTAGTGTGGGCCAATCAGTAACATCTCAGAATTTACTCATTGCTGGGAGGAAACCACATAAAACTCCTCAGGAGAAGGCGGACTGTTGACTGTCATTAGCAGACGTTGCGTTCCACTAGAAAAGGGCTCGGCATTTTGTGTCCTAGCTTGGTTAACACACTGCACACTGGTGTACCGTGGTGAATTGTTGGTGTGCCGCGGAAAAAAGTTTAGTTTTGTGATGATAACACACCTACAAAAATCTAAAAACTACGCGACCGAGGCGCTTTGTTGCGCGAAGAACTTGCGAATTGGGATCCTCGACTCTGGGATACTATTAAATAATAATATAATAAAAAAAGAGAACGCCCGAGGACGATCAACGGTGAGAGCAGCCTTATCAACAATTGCTCCAATTTTTTATAATTTAACTATGCTTAGTTAAGTAGGCTCACAATTCGCATTAAACATCATATCTTGTATATGTTTTTAGATTATATTAATTTTAATTATAAATCAATATCAAATAAAAATAGTTTTTTTCTTTGGTGAACCTCTATTTTTTTTATTTGACAGGTGTACCTTGAACAGAAAAAGTTTGCGGAACACTGGATTAAGGAATATGAATACATATGTAGGTATCTAATAAGCGCTGATTATTCATGGCACCTTGGACGGATTTACGGCCTGCCAATTGATGTATACTAACATTATTATGCGGTAGTTTCATTTACTGAATGTCAGAATCCGTGGGGAATATATAGTTTATTGCTCAATTAGTTATACCTACAGAGAGCTACTAACATTATTATGTTAAAAGAGCGATTGTTTGTTGAGGATATTGTTTTATGTATATTTTTCAATATGTATGCATATCAACCCCTACGGTATCATTTGTCTGCAAATAACAACGTACAAACACATTATTCATTTCATAATCAATATTTTACTTAGTGGTTTTCCATTTTATTACTTTCAAAATGACTTGATAGTTTTCCGTATTTGTCCGCCTCCGTAGCGTAATGGTCAGCGTGTCGGCTACCGTACTGAAGGTCCCGGGTTCGATTCCCAGGGGGGGTCAAATAAATATAAGTGATTTTTTCACTCTTATATGTATTCAATATTACCTTGGACTGGTACCGGAAGCGGAGGGCTGATCACCTTTCCTTCACGTGTTAAACGATCGAGATAACACTGCGTTTATATGATGCAGTGCCCTATGCACCATTGGGGTTTGAATGAAAGTTATCCGTATTAATTGGTCTTAAGGGTGTACTATCAAACTACTACTACTTTCAATAACTATTTTCTAAAACATGTATTCATTTCAAAGAACTTGTTTGAGTACAAAAACGTTGTTTTTAAAGGGGACTCGCAATCACTATGCGATCAGCTACGTTAGAAGCCGGACGTATCTTTGTGCAAGATTTAAAAAAAAAAATTAAAAAAATTCTCTTTACCTTTCAATAACTCTTCTTTTCGAAATAATGTATTTATTTCTAAGAAAATCCTATTTTTTATATACAAATACAGTGTTTTAAGAAAAAATTCAATTACGTAAAATGTTACCTGAGTTTAGAGAAAATTAAGTTGCGACTGAACGATTACTGGGCCTTAAGATAATATGTTTAAAACTCACGATTTATTTAACCGATATTGTTTAATCATAATCTAAATATGACTTTGCAAGAATTATGTTATCACGTTATTAGTTATAATTTGCAGTAAAACAAGTGTATTTTGCTTAATAATTTATTTCTTATCTGTAAAAAATAGTAAGATGTTTCTATGAGCATAGTAAATATGTATTATGCGCTTACGATAGCAATATCATTAATATAAATAATTGCAAAAATATCCTCCTTCTTCCTTTTCAAGTAATAATAAAATAAACTCTTTTTACAAATTAATACATTTAAAAATATGACATTAGGTACATAACTCCCTTATTAAATATAATATAAAAGGTATCCTTGTAAGTACGAATTTTGGAGACTTATAATAAATTTTAATACACATTTTCATCAAATATCTATGAAAAATATTATTACTTTAAAAAATCTTAATAAATGCTTTATATTTGTTTCTAAAAATAATATCAATAAATTAATAAAATAATCACACATCAGTTAATAAAATGTAAATTAATCAGTATTGAAATATGTAGTTTTAAAAAATATTTTGAATATGCCCAAATCATTGTTAGTTCACAAATACTGGATTACTATTCCTAAAGAAATTATTGTAAAGATTTATTATAGATCTCTCACAGAAACGAAAAAAATTATGGGAAGTAAATATGGAGATCGTAAGGTGTTTACTGGAGTTTCGACCTGTCATCGCCTGGCTCATAAAACTGACTAGTGTAAAATTCATATTTTTTTCCATGGGTTGACATCCATATCGTTTGATTTTTTTGTTGCGTATATGTGTGTGCGAATTTGATGCGATATATAGTGAGATATATAGTTATATAGCGATATATAGTTGGCTTGGCCATGTACTCCGCATGCCTCCTGAGAGCCTTAATCAAGCTTGCCTCTTTTACAAGGCATCAGGTTCGCGCCGCCCAGGACGACCACTGCTGACAATTCGTCGGCAGTTCTCGTCAGAACTTCGGGACGCGGATCTGACTTGGGAGGATGCAAGGGAGCTGGCAGCCGACAGAAAAGCCTGGAGACAGTTTGTGGACTCCATATGCTCCACCTAGGGAGCAGATATGCTTAATATATAGTGAGATTCTTGACCAGTAAATTTTAATTAATCTTCTGTTTATATTTATGCGTTATTTGTATGCATTTTTTCCCAATTTATAAACGCATTTTATTAGACAATAAAAATACTATTTTCCATATTCCATTAGCATAATTGGTTCATTTCTCTGGGACTTCTTTGATAAATCTTTAAATAATCTTTATTGATTTTATTGTTGTTTAAATGTTTTGCGTCTGGTATACAATTTAAAAATAATGATAAATAACAACTAAAGTAGCGAAAACATTTAAAATAAATTTACGTATATTTGCATCAATTGAATAATTCTTTCACTTTTTCTATTAAATTCCTTTGGCGGCACTGTAATGACTTTATCGGACATTTAAGTAAAACTAATTTTTAATTGTCATTCGATAATTTCCGTAACTCGACATACGCGTGTTTTGATTCCATGCCAGAACTGGTTTATAGTATTCATACATGACCGCCAAAGTATCTCCAAAACCACTCATTGTAAAGTAATCAATGTAGAGAACGAAAAATGTCGCTCACTCCTTTCAAGAACGTCATAAATCAAAAATCGTCAATTTTCAGTTGTTTTCGGAATACCCAGAAAATGTACTATATTCCAGCAAAAGCTGCACATCTTTAACTTAATATTTACCCGCTCTTGAGCTGAAAGTGTTGTTTTTGCATTTTGAAGAAAAGTTATTATTTAATTATTTTTTTAAAATAAACTAAATATTTTTCAAATGGCAAAAAAACCTTCGGGTTTTAGCTAAAAAGATCTGCTGCATAGTAAAAAGTTCAATAAGTGGCTTGATATTTATTTTTAGTACATTGTGTTATATTTTTAAACTTAAAAAACGTTCTCCTGAAAAATCAAGTTTTTTGATTTATGACGTTCTTGAAAGGAGTGAGTGATATTTTTAATAGGATACAACCGAAATATTAAAAAAATGTCCATTTTGTGAAATATCGGTCACTCCTTTCAACAACGTCATATTTAAAAAAATCGACAATTTTCAGTTGTGCATGTTTTCGGAGTGCCCAGAATTAATCATTTTAAAAAAATACCAAATATTTTTCAAATGGAGAAAAAATATTAAGGTTTTACCTAAAAAGATCTGTTGCACAGTGAAAAGTTTAATAAGTGGCTTGATATTTATTTTGATTACATTTTATAATATTTTTTAACTTTAAAATCAATCTCCTGGAAAATCAAGTTTTTTTTAAATATATGACGTTGTTGAAAGGAGTGAGCGATTTCTGTTAATTTTTTTCAAATATTCGAGCACTCCAAAATACAACAATAATCTATTTAAAGATTGGGTAAAACATTTTTTATGTATTTAAAAAAACACTGTTTATATGCGGTTAAAATTTTAAGATATATGCTGTTTTAAAACCATTTGTCATTTAAAAAGGACCATATTCTTTTAATATCGGCGACTCATTTTTCGACTTTTACATGTTTTTTGTTTACATGTTTTGTTTTGTTTTTTGTTTCCATGTTTTGTTTACATGTTTTGTTTTACATGTTTTTTCATTCATTCTTTTAATATCGGCGACTCATTTTTTGACTTTTACATGTTTTTTCATTCTAATATGTCTATTCTATAAAAGTGTTAAACGATTGATTTTTAACAAAATAAATAATATAAAAACATTTTAACACGCGTCGGTCTGTCAATTCGCCATCAATTTTCCCAATTTTTAGAATATCTAATATTTGCCAAAAAGTTAAATAAACAGTAATTATTATTTGTATTGATCACAAAAGCTAATTGACAAAGCATGTTTTTAAACGATTGAATGCATAGGAAAGTACAAAAATTATGTTTTGTTTTTAATTTTTCTAATTACTGTTGTAAATTTCGCTAAACATGACGAAACAGTTTGCATTTCTATCACCTTTAAGCACATGGCATAGAGAGTGACAGAAATTTACCCAAAAAATTTGTGATTTTTAAATGGTTGACTTTAAAAGGGGTAAAAAATCTGGTATATCTCATTTTTTATGGATTTACCTTTATAAAGTTAAACTTAATAAAAGTTAATACCGCCATAAGATTTCATCAAACTTATAAATATTTGTTATATAATCGGTATCGATTTCAGTATCGGGGTGAAAGAAGAAGATATTTCATGGACAGTCAAGGGTTGAGACCGAATTTCAGAAACAATGCCATTTCATATTTTGTAAATTATTCCACATTTGGTTCGACTTTTTTCGCCTCTTTTTTTTTACTCTTAAAATTTACTTAACTGTTTCAGAGATACTTTAAAGGTCACGCATCGATATGATATGCATAATACGATACCCGCAAAAGTACTCTGGGTACATTGACTGCCTTGGATAATTGTTTACCAACAAAAAACAGCCAATGCAATTAAAATAGGATTTCAATCGGGCTTAGTACTTATTTCTTCCTCCGTTATGATTCATTAGGCGCGGGTCAAATGGCACCATATGCCTTCCGTACCATCGCGCATTACATAATATTATATTCACGCAAATTAAAGGCGATTTTTCATTATTATCTCAATTGAAGATACCTCTACTTGCGGTGAATTGGAAAAAACGTTAGGCATTTCGGATTCTCCACCCGCCAAATGTTCTCCCAATTCAGAGTAGGTACTATAATATATCGATATATACATGTACGTCCCATTATCATTACATCTCAGATGCCTTATTTGATTTATTAAATTTATGTAAATCAATCTAGATTTGGTTTTAAAATCTTAATTTAGTTCATCCGCGCGGGAGATTTTTATCTTTTACCGCTACTACTACCGCCATCTGGCATCGATTGACTGCGACAAACTCCTCGATCGACCGCAGAGAAGAATTCTTCATTACCGACTGCAACGGCGCCGCCTGTTTTACCGGCAGAAACAATGGACATATTCGTTTGGGACCCGTTATCTTTCGACTTTTGAATATTTGTTTGCGGGTTAGGGTTTAAATTTACTAATAGACTTTGACGACAAAGCTTCGTTATGGTATTTAATTTCTCCTTTTCTTCGTTCTTTTCTGTAGTTTTGGTCGGTTGTTTTCCCTTTCTCATTCGAACTTTTCTGAACTGGTAAGCAATTTTTGACAGTCCGAATTTTCCGCCTGATTTAGAAGGTTGATCCTTGTTTTCTCCTGATATGGACTGGTTTCTAGGAAGGGATTCGTATCCTTTGTTGAACTTGTCGAATGCTTCCCTTTCCATGTTTATCATCCCAACGGATGCGGATTTCATTAGCAATACTCCATCTTGATCTCTGGAAGATTGTTTTGCGGGAATACCGAGAGAATTTCCTTCGTAGCTTGTATCGCTCCCACAACTGATTTGACTGAGCCTAAAAAACATGCAAAATTTAGAACTGCCCGTGTGAAACGGATGTAATAATATTTATTTATTTATTTTTATATACCTAGAAAATCGAGAAAAGCATATGTTTTATTATTGTATTTTCAATCAATATTCACATTTTTATGAAAATCAATCTTCAGGAATATGTCCTGCTGTGGCTGATTTTTATTTTACAAGTGAAATATTGTACCGTATTTTTTTTTAATATCTCAATGCATATAGATCTATATATGAGTAGTATTTTTTTTAAAGAACACTATCAATTTTTTATAAATAAAATGTTGTAAAACATATATGGCTGACTAAGTATTGCACCCACCACTTAGTCAAGCCGGAATAAAGAGTTAAAATAATAATAATAATAATAACTGCACATAACACCATACAACAATATGTCATATTTATTTGTAATATATCATCCAATTTTATCAATTGTGCTTACCTATTTTCTACTAAGTCAACATTACTCGATGTTGTCCGATCTCTTCGCAATGCAGTGCCATTATCATCTTCAGATTTGGGATCCGAAGCCAAGAATTGCTCTTTCGCTTTCTTAAGTCGCATTGCTCGACTTCCAGATCGATTGATAGAAGTTACCTTTTCGACTTCCATAAGTTGCATCGGAGCACACGGAGTAGACATAGCTCTTCGTAGAAGCTCGGAATCAATCTTTCGTCTTTGACGAATATCTTTTATGTCGTTTAACTTCGTTTCCTCTGCAACTTGTTTTATTTTAGTAACTTCTTTGGTATCTTCTTTTTTATAACCTGTATTTATTTTTGCTTCTTGCACGTGAATTTTCGAAACTTTTATTTCTTTTAGTTTTCTTTGTTGTTCGTTAGACTCGTTTTCGTTCGTAAGTGTGTTAGTTCTCGGCCGGTCGTTATAAAAACCTAAATTATTTTTGGGAGCATCCAATTTTGTTTCTTCGAGAACCCCGTCAGTTATATTGGTTGGTTTCGTGAAATCTTTGCGTAGACAAATGGGTGATGTAGTTTTTAAGGAACCTGCACTAGAGCTTTTCAAAATTCCTTTTAGAAGTTTCTTCGGCATTGGTGGTGTCATTCCAGAACTATCGCTTATATTATCCCTTGATAATCCTTGACTTCCTACCCTTGGTGGTTTCTGTTCACTATCAGAGTGAATATTTTTCTTCATTATTTGTGAAGCACTCGCTGACTTTTGAACCTCTCGACTAAAGAAAGGATTGTTCCTGGGGAAAGAAAACATATTCAGTTAGTTCTTAACCTTTTCTGACTGTATTAAAAATCAAATTACTTATTCATTGACAACAAACCTGACAGAGGAATGATGAAGTACTCTATGAACATCATGTGGAAATCGTTCTTGAGAACGTGGCGATCTCCACGGAGGAGTGTTTGAACCAGCTGGTGGTTTTGTGTCAGCACCTTTAAATAATTATTAAAATAAATATTATGTTTCATTGCATGGAGAAACAATGTGTCATATATAAATAACACTCATTATATAATTTAAATTACCTTCTTCATTTAATCGCATGTTATATTTCTGTATCATAATTCGAATTGATGGAGCAGTTTCTTTAGACTTATCGCGTCTGGAAGATGGCGGAGAAGCTGGTAAAGGGGGTAATGAGCTTGATGCTGAAATAATTCCCGGAGTACTCGATCTCGATAACACTGGGCTCCCCTTACAACCAGCTAAAAATCTTTCTCCAGATCCTCGTCTAACCGGGAAAACGTCTTTAGATTGGTAGATTGACTCCTCCGACGCATTCCTACTACCTAATAGTGTTCTTGATGAGCTGTTTTGTACGGCATATTTACGGGTAAACAGAGGTGATGGAGTGTGAGACCTGATACTGCTTAAAGATTCACTGTTTGTAATAGAAAATTGTCTTCTATTCTCATCAAACCTGTTGAATTCTTTTGGTTCCGATGCCGTTGGCGGGGAATCATTAACCAGCTTAATAGAATTTTGATCAGCGGCTTCAGTATCAGCCTTTTTAACTTCGTTGTTAAATATAATGTCAGGCAAATTTTCTTGATTATTATCATCGTTAGAATGAGTCATATCAGCTCTTCGTTTCTCTATAGAATTTGCTATTTCTTCCAAATCAAAACCAATAACCGCCTTTGGTTTTCCTTTGCTGTCTCGTCTAACGGGAGAAAATATTTTTCTAGTTGTTTTGACAAAGACATCGGGTACTGTGGAAGTTCCGGATGCTTGAATCTCAATGCCTTCTGGAGGAATGTCTATTGTGAACCGCTCAGGAGAAATCAATATTTGTACTGGCTCTTCTTCTAAACTTTTGTCCGATGATTTCGAACCAGATAAGGCACTATCTAATGACCGTTTCTTGGGATGGATCGAACGTTTAGTCTCTCTTTCTGGTAAAGGTAATTCAGGCTCGCGGGCTGAGAGATCTATGGTAGATTTCAACTTTAGGACAATTACGTTATCTCCAGAATCGGTATTAGATTGTTTTTCAAAACTATTTTGGCGGGGGTAGGCAACATGAGTGTCGGAAGTCCGACGTGTTCGTACTAATTTTCGTCGCCTAGGAAACTCTATCGTGACTGTGCTTACTTCTTCCTGTGAATCACTTTCAGACTGAAGAGATTTTTCTTTTTCAAGTCTTTGTCGCGCTTTTGCCTTTCTCTTGGCACTGTTCGTCGCTCCCTTTTCGATAACTTCCTTGGTTTTTTTCTTTGCACCTTTCGAAGACTCTGCTGATTCTTCTTCGGAATTTATTTTAATAACGTGAGTTTGTTTTTCTGATTCACAGACATTTTTGTTATCAGTTGGATTACAGACACTCACACTCACATCGGACATTGTTGAAAGGTCTTTTTCTTTGAATGGCTTATCTTCTTGAATAAGTTTTCTTTCTGCGATCTCATTTTTGCTTTTCTCAGGCGGCTCTTTCAGTTTTGGTTTGTTGTTATTGTGAACCTTGTAAGATACACACAAATTACTGTTTCTTCTCTTGACATTGCATCGTTCACATTCGGCTTGAAGGCTCTCAACACTTCGTTGAATGTTTCTAAGATCGTTTGAAAAATCATCGCAGTCCGTTTGTGCGGTACTCGAGTTTAAGTTTTTGACTCTTTTGAAACTTTGCTGGCTGAAGCAATCAAACTACAAAAAAGGACATAAGCATTACAAAATATGTAAAAATAATATCCATTGGATCTATTGTTTGGATGTTGAAATTCTGTTAATTTTCACTTACCTTTTCTATAAAATCGGCTGCAATATTGAGTAGGGGGTCGTTTGACTCTTCACATTTTGATTTGAATGCATCAATACTTCGTTTCATATCAGAAACAGAGTTGTTAAAATGATTGGCTCTCTCTCTTACCGAATTCTGTAAAATTTTTTAAACATTATTTCAAAAGTAGCTATTACATTTTTGGTAATATTTACGTATAATAATAATTATATAATACTATCTAACCTGGATAATTCCCTTTTCCTTAACTAGTCGCGACACTCTTCTGTCCAGTTCTCCCAATCTTGCCACAGATCTAGTTGGTGAAGCTGAAAATACATATTTATTTTATATTGTAACTATTGGTAAATTATTCTTTACCTCTTTTTACATGATAGGTAATACAAGAGTTGGTTACAGAAAATAAAATCAAATAAGTGATTGATTATCATGTTGATTGACCAATTCACTTTATTTATTTAGATTTCTGTAACACGTGTATAAAGTGATCACTAAATTATCCTATGATAGGTCGTAAGCCCTGTAAATACCCAAACATCCATAATCTTTTTCATCTATATTAAGATATGAATATAAATAACTCGTAAGTGGAGAAAAACCCAGAATTTGTCAGCAAATATTTCTACACACAAAATATTGAATATTTATCAGGTGAAAATACCAAGATATCTCTCGAAATACGTTTTTACTTTCTTTCTAATACTGTAAACTGGTTTTCTATCAAACAGAAGGTTAAATTTAATTTATTATAAAAAATATATTTTTCCGATTGTTCTCTCTTAATTTGCCGAATAAAATACATTTTTTTCATCGAATCTTCTACCTTTGAGGTCGTGAATCTGCCTTGTGACGTCATCGCACCTCTCGGAGATGTTCCGGTGGCCTTGTATCAACTTCTGCAGAGCTTCTTCTTCTTCCAGCAACCTGGCCGCAGCGGGCACGAACCCCGCGATGTTCTCCGTGCCCGGGTGGGGCGGTACGGGCACCGCGTGGGCTATGGGCGACAACTTGCCCTCGGTATTCTCGCTGCAATTTAAAAATCAAAAGTAATACTCTATTAAACTGAATAATTGAACTTAATGTACCAACCTCTATCTTACAAACTTTTAAAGAAAAAAACAACTGAAGTACAAATTTCACGTAACCCTAGATTTTAATAATTTAATATTGTGCAGATAAAGAACAACAGCAGCGTTAAACCATTATACGTACGTGGGTAATTTTTTTTTTAATAAACTTCCGGAAAACTTAAAATCTATAGAAAATGATCAGAGGGAGGTCACAATAGACCTAATACGGTAGCAGCGGCACAAGGGATGCAAGATTCCTTTACCTCTTATAATAACAAAAAAAAAGAGACTATGCGTTCTATCATGTTGGACGCTTACCAGGCGCGATGTCTCTCCTGCGCTTGCCCGTACCGGTACACGGGGGTCTGCGGCGCCGGGCGCGGGACGCACGCCACCAAGGGGGCTGCGGTCTCCTCCTCCTCGTCCTCCACCTCGACCAGTATGGCGGCGGGGCCCCCGTCCGAGTCAGACTCGGTCCCAGCGCGCCCCGAGTGCAAACGACTCGAGTCTCCATCGGATACCTGGTGAACATAATACAACAGTCTTACCACTCTGTTATGCTTGTATACATGTATGTCGGTAGTGTAAAGACAATGGGGTATATCTGTCTCAGACCAAATTTTACAGGAGAGCAAAAACAAAGTTGTGAAATTAAAAAACTCATTTGGTTTATGTATTTTTAAATGTACATATCTTAATAAAACGAAATAAATATTGCAACTACAGCTATATCCTTTTGCCAGATTATGGAAAACACTATTTTAGACATTTTGTGGAACAAACATAGAAAATGAAAATTTTGACAGATATACCCCTTTGCCATTACACTACCGATGTGTGCATATGCTTGTAAATGTGTGCACAAACTAGTGTGGGCCAATCAAGAAATCTCAGCATTTGCTCATTGCTTGGTAAAAAAAAAACACGCAAAACTCCTCAGAAGAAACTGAACTGTTGACTATCGTCAACAGGCCTTCCGTTCCACTAGAAGAGAGTTTTTTTTAATTAATTGGTTGATGCTAAGATCCACCTACCTGGTCATCCTTGCATTCATCGAGCTGGTTCAGAGAGAGGCTGGAGGCTTGTCCTGGGGCCAGCGGGTCAGATGGCAGAGCACTGTCCTCTCGAACACTCCCTACGGATTGAGACCGCTGCAGCCGGCACTCCAATCTCTCGTGACCTGGAGGCCATGGACCAGAACCTGAGAGACGAAAAGGTTAGGTTATGTTAGGTTAGGAAGTCATACTACCAGCGAGGTTAGGTGTTTACAAATGATGCGGAATGTATGGAAACACGTATGATAATAGATTTTAAGAAATAGTAGTACATATTAACCAAGTAAAACTTAAATTAAAAATGGATAGATTTAACCTCATTTGAGATGGTATGGGCACATAGGACGTAGAGAACCTGAACATATCGTCAACCAGGCAATCGTCATGGATCTTCCTCGAAAGACATCTAGAGCAAGACCAAAAATGCATGGATGCTACAGTAAGATAACATGATTCGAAGGCATGACCAAGGTGACGTTGAATATGATAGAAGAGCCTACAACCCAAGGACGAAGAGAGTTGATCCTAACAGTCTACAAAGACGATAAGTTAGGATGGAGCCATTTAGAATAGAATTTCCCCAAAATGACTGGCGAATCAATTAATAAAATTAATTCCAAATTATTAAATCCTTAATTTTCCTATTTTCTCAAAATTCTACCAAATTCGAATTGGTTCATTCAATTCAGGAACAAACTCAATTCAATTCGATCAAAGGATACGAAGAAGAAGAAAAAAATCAACTTTAACGTAGTTGATGTGAGATGTTATGGGATGCTATGATTACGCATTTTCGCGATTCATCGGTCGGAACATGTTGGTAACAACGAAGTTCTAAGCAGGGCTGGGGAGTCTTAATGCTTACTTAATAAAGTAACACAACAGCGAGCCAAGTAGATAGGCCATAATATAAGACATCCAGGCCTGCTTCTTATGATTGCGAAAGGCATGTGCGAAGGCACAAACTACAAAGGACGACCCCGCTTAAACTATTGTATATGGACCAAATTATCTTCGACATGCGTTATAGCGGGTACGCCGAGTTGAATAGACGAGCAGCGGCAGGGTGACGGGTGGAGACTGTGCATCAAAGAAACAAACTAATCATCACAAAGATTGTGACCCACGAAGAAGGGTTACGTCGTAAAATTAAATAAAACTATTGGTGTCTACACGTCAGATATTATCAGCTCTCTACCGAAAGCCTGACTCTTTATACAAGTATATATTATTAAGGAAGGTTTTCAAGATTTAAAATTTACCTGAATTTCTCAAGCCAGGCAAAGGAGGTCTCGCCAAAGATTCCCTCAAGAGTGCTGTAGTCGAAACCTCGGGAGCAATTCCTCTTGACTTTTCCCATTCGTGCAGCTTCCTTGTGAAAGACCGGGAGATACCTTGAACAAAACGTGCCTCATCATTTTCGTGCTGAACTATTTTAAATTAACATTTGATATTAAATTTAGCTTTGAAAAAATACGCTGAGCTTACCTTCAAATCTGAAGAACCCAGCACCGGTTTGGACCAAAACTTCCTTCTTTGGAGTTATCACCCTTTTTAATTTCGCGTGCCTTAAAATAATAAAGAAATTAAAAGAAAATTTATGCACAAGATTTTAAGTGTGCCCAAATAGTTCACAAATCTGTGTTTCTCCATTTAAGAGTTAATTTACATTTTTGACATCTCAACATGGATAACAACATGGATATGGAAGTCTGGGTATTTACAAGGATTACGACTTGTCATAGTCTGGTTAAGTGATCACTTTACATACGTGTAACATTCACGATTCTACTCATGATTGACAACCATACTAATGTAATTTTGAAAGTCACACATACATGATCAATCTTATGATGTTCCATGTAACCCATGTAAATATCCAGAATCCCATATTCTTCTTCATGTCAAAAATGAAAAATGATGCATAAAAAGTTCTTTTGCATTTTTTAGCAAAATGTCGTAAAAGAGTAAATACGATAAGCAATAAAATATATAAAAATAACCTTATTTTATGAATGACCCTCGTATTTTTGATTTCTATCATTAAATGTGAGCAGTGCCAACGTCAACAATTTGTTTTAAAGGTCATCTACATAAAACGCTTTCAACTTTGTTAACTGATTGATAATTTTGACATTGGCTGCTGTTTATCTTCATGGAATGAATCCACATTTATTTAGGTTATTATCTATTTACAATCCGTAATTCTGAAAGTATTCCCTATTCTCAAGCTTGCGGCTCAAATATAGGGTGTTTTTTTTAGAGGTTTACAAATTCAAATTTCCCGAAATAAATTGATGGTGGCACCCGCCGTGTGGCATGTTGCGCCATCTTGTTGAAACCATAGCTCTGTCACCTCAATGCCATTCAACTGAGGTACGAAGAAGTCATTAATCATGGTTCTGTAGCGCTCTGCATTGACTGTAACATTCTTGACGGCATCGTCTTTAAAAATATGGGCCAATGATTCTACCTGCCCATCATAAAGCACACCAAACAGTGACTTTTTTTTTAATTCAACAATTCTGCTTATTGACAGCTATTTAATCAAAAATGTTCGTTGAAAAACTAAATTTTGCGTTGAAAAATAGGATCAAGCTAAATATTGTTTTCGACCCATTCACCGAACCTACGACGCGCAAAATGGTCATTCAGTCTATTCACGATGAAATGGCAAAACGTACTGACTAAAAATCAACTGTCAACTGTCAAATCGACAGTCATTAGAAACAATTTAACCAGTTTAAAGACCAAACTTCTAAAAAAAAACACCCGATATAAGAACATTTGAAAACAAGAAAATGTACGTTTTCCGAATGACAATTGCGTCAAACATTGTATTTTATTAAGTGCAAACTATTATTTCTTGAGGCCAAATCGATCTAGTCCAGTTTCAGATTAGGCGTCATAATGATCGTGTACAGATTGTATTAAGTGGATTTATTGTGATCTAGATTTACGTCAGCATTCAGACATCCTTCAAGATCGAATGAAAAACCGGGGAATGCTTTATGCTTATTTCTATGCCTGAGTATTCCTGGAATCGGATATTGAAATTGCACAAAGTAGCCATAAAAATAACTGAATATTTTGCATAATTTATTTAGCGCCATTTTCATAAAATGCTACCTCAAGGGCGCTTTATACTATGTAGCACAGGGCGCATGTGCGCTACACGGAATTTTACCGTCCGGCAGTCCCGTTAGTATGATAAAACGGATGATTGGCTTGGATTGGCTTTTGCTTTTCGCCGTCTTTATTCGGACCGGTGCGTGATCACGGTGCGATCACGCTAAACTGTCGTAGTCGCTTTTATTTTTAAAAATCGGACTGCCGCATGGTAAAATTCCGTGTAGTGCACAAACGCTCATACTAGAGTATCCACATATACGATGGCATTTCTACGTTAAATGACTCGGACGTTTTCATATACATATTTTTATATTATTTATTATTTAGTCATCCAGCAACCGTTTATTACGCTTTTAGGACCTTATTATAATGTGCAATTCATAAGTAAGTTCACATAGAGAAAGTCGAGGGATAAAAAAATGGAATAATGGATACAGGGCGCTCAGGAAGTAACCCCGACACTGTAGCGCGAAAAGTATGTTTGCTTCAGCACACATACCACACTAGGGTGAACTAATAAGACATGGAGTGGCAGGCTTTTATATATCGTCCGCCTCCGTCGTGGTCAGCACGCTCGGCTACCGTACTGGAGGTCCCGGGTTCGATTTCCAGGGGGAATGAAACCCGGTCACTGGTCAAATAAAATAAATGTGGAAAAAAAGAGGTTGTTAATAATAATAATAATAATAAATTTGGATAACTTATATGGCGCCATTTTCGTAAAATACTACCTCAAGGGCGCTTCACTGTGAATGAATTAGGAAAAATATTATGGTGGAAATGATTTAGCAAACAAATGTGTCTTTAGTTTTTTTCTAAAGATCATCTCACTCTCACTATTTCTAACCGTTGGTGGAAGAGCATTCCACGCCATCGGCCCCGCAACAGCAAAGGTGTTGTTTTATACCTAAGACAGCGTCGGCATAGATTGTTTCACATTCCTATACACAGGACCAACTTGCCGATGGTTATGCCTGTAGGAAGAGCTGCCGCTATGTTGAACAATATCACATTGGATATTGATCTGTTCCATGTGTCCGAAGGAGTTTTCCGAAGCGGGATTCTTCTACGCATTTTACAAGAGTCTTCTTGCTTACTTTTTAATTTATTTTTTAAATGTATACGCCTTAAATGTTAGTTTGTAATGTATATATTAATTATTGAATAAATTGAATTGAATTGAATTGAACACGTGATCATAGTTGAACAAATTGTAAAATTGAACGACCTGAAATTGCAAGAAGTTATTGTTGAATCAATCTGTCACTGCTACTATCAAAGTGTATCCAAAGCTTTATATAACTATGCTCCGTATTTCTGAAAAGGGGTATTCAGAGAATAGCCGCGTTATTTCTGGTTCACGTTCGCTCACAAAGTGCCGCCCACTCAGAGCTTTTTCTTTGTTTTGATTCTGTTCTCAAGACTCGGACACTTGGATTTGAGAAACATCATCTGTACTGAAGAGTGGTCGGCGTGACGTTTTAATGTTAAAAGTGTTTTTTTAATTCATTATATACTACTACTAGGTGAATGCTGTTCTTGAACATGAATATAACTACAAAAACCAAAATTTATTTAACCCTAGATAGCTAAACTATATTTGTAGATACAATGCCTTTTGTGGATCGCACAATATTGTCATATCGCTCACTCCTTTCAAGAACGTCATAAATCAAAAAACTATTTTTTTTACAGTTTAAAAATATGCATATTTGTCCGCCTCCGTAGTGTAATGGTCAGCACACTCGGCTACCGTTCTGGAGGTCCCGGGTTCGATTCCCAAGGGGGGTAAAATAAATATAAGTGATTTTTTCACTGTAATATTTATTCAATATTACCATGGACTGCTACCTGAAGCGGAGGGCTGATCACCCTTCCTTCATGTGTAAACGATCAAGATAACACTGCGCTTATATGACACAGTGCCCTATGCACCATTGGGGTGCGGATAAGGGTTTTATTATTATGAAAAATATAGTACAATGCATTAAAAATAAATATCAAGCCACTTGTTGGCCTTTTTACTGTGCAGCAGATCTTTTAAGGTAAAACCTGGAGGTGTTTTCTCCATTTGAAAAATATTCAGTATATTTTAAAAAATAATTAAACAATACCTTTTCTTTAAAATGCAAAAACAACACTTTCTGCCCTGTAGCGGGTAAATATTAAGTTAAAAGATGTTTCTTTTGCTGGGATATAGCACATTTTCTGGGCATTCCGAAAACATGCACAACTGAAGATTGACGATTTTTATTTATGACGTTCTTGAAAGGAGTGAGCGATATGTAGTAGCTGTGCGGAATAGTGATTGTTAAATGTCTCTTACATTCATTCCTAATAAACCAATCTCAAGTGCCATGTAACCAGTTCCTATTTTAAATAAATACTTTTCTTATGTTTCGCGTTTTTAATTGCGTAGTCCACCAGACGAATGTTTAATCATTAAGGGTTAAATCATAATATTTGAAGAGTGTTCAAATCATTGTTCATAAATCTGGGTTTGTCCACTTAACGTCTCCTAGTGTGTAAAATTGTATGTTGTCCGCCTCCGTGGTGTAATGGTTAGCATGTTTAGCTACCGTGCTGGAGGTCCCGGGTTCGATTTCCAGGGGGATCGAACCCAGGAATACTAGTAGATCCATAAACGACTATTGTATGCCAGTCTCCATTTCATTATAAAAACCGTTTTTTAAATCATTTTACCGGGTAGTACGATAAAAATATTTACATAATTTTAAAATGCACTCATTTTATGAGGTTTTTAGGAAGAAAGCATAATTCTATTATATTCGGTTATTATTTTTCCTGAATTTTCGTACTAATGAATTTTTTATACAAGAAAAATTATCTCTCCTGCCATTTAATGTCATAGATTTACAATAGATCATTATCGGACCGGAGGAATATCTATTTTAACACACTGGATTGTATTAGACTCGTTTTCTGTTAATAACAGCCGAAATAATAAATACTTTCATTCATCATTTTCTCGTGGAAAATTCGTCTTCGTAAATACGTTGTTTTCGTATGTTAGCAATGGATGACGTCACCGAATCTATGGACTTATTTTAATATTGGTAACATTGCTAAATTATTGGCGGCTCTATTTGTTGATGTCTATGTAAAGTGATTACTTAAACCGTCACTGGTGTCGGTCGTCAGCCCCGTGAATGCCCAGACTTTCATATTCTTCTTCATCTTTAATGAGATGTCAAAAAATAATAATTTTAAAATTCCTATTTAAAAAATTGTGCCAGCCCTGGTGCGCAGTTTGCCGTCCATTTGTGGGTCTCGAATACAACACACAAAACACGGATGTATACAAACATTTCATCGAGGAATATGTGTAACGGTTTCAAAATACGGGAAGTCAATGAGATTTAGCTGCAGAATTATTTTGGCCAGGCGTCCAACTGCTGTTTATTTAGCTCGACCATTCCCAGAGGATGGATGGCAATCCCGAGCCAAGGTTGTGCAAATAGAAGATGAACATAAACAGATGACTGCTGTTAAAAAAAACTCTAACTGATTGATACTAGTAATAACGATACAAAGTTCAAATCCAATCTTGTTTTAGATAGGAACCACTTCCTTGAATAATCCTCACTATATCTTTATTCCTCCGCCTCCGTAGTGTGATGGTCAGCACGCTCGGCTACCGTACTGGAGGTCCCGGGTTCGATCCCAGGGAGGGTCGAATAAATATAAGTGATTTTTTCACTGTAATATTTATTCAATATTACCCTGGACTGGTACCTGAAGCGGAGGGCCGATCACCTTTCCTTCATGTGTTAATAATCAAGATAACACTGCGTTTATATGATGCAGTGCCCTATGCACCATTGTGTAGCGGATAAGGGTTTGAAGGAAATATCTTTATTCAGAAAAACGAAAAAAATAACATGTACGCACAACATTTTGAATGTGTCCAAATGTTTATTCACAAATTCTCTATTTATGAGTTATTTTTACATTTTTTGACATCGTTAATTTTTATTTTTAAAGGAATAACTCGCGAAACCTCTACTTTGAGAAGCTTGTCTGCAGGAAGGTTAGTAAGGATAGGGAAGGTAAATGTAAAAAATACATCACAAACACCCAGACCAATTGAAAACAAATATTTCTTGAATTTATTTTACAACTGACAAGAATCGAGCCCGCGACGCCAGTTTCGCAGTCGAGTGTTTACCCGACTTTGCCACCACTATGCACCATTGGGTGCGGATAAGGGTTATAAGTAAGTAAGTAAGTAACAAATGACTATCGTAATTTTACTATTAAAATGTACTACATATTCAGTCTTCAGACTTCGATTGTTAATTCTGATAGATATTTTAGCAAGACAATTGACAAGAATAACTCACTTCTCATCTCTTTCGTGATCTCTTGGAGGTCTGTCGGATTCATCTCCGGTGTATGCAGGAACCGAGTTGGTAGCTTTCAATCTTTTCCATTCCTCTGTAAAATAAAACATGTACAAAATAAAGATCTCATACTATGCTTGAATCCATCAACATATGATTGCCTTAAAGAAAAGACAGATATAACTCGTGTAGATATATTGACTTGTAAATGTTTTTTCCCAAAATAGCAAGTAGGTACTGCACTTTCGGTTCCCATTCGGTCCCATCTATGAAAAAGTGCATAGAGTTCTGCATCATATAAACGCATTGTTATCTTCATCGTCAACACATGGAGGAAAGGTGATCTGCCCTCCGCTTCAAGTATCAGTTCAGGGTAGTATTGAATAAATATTAGAGTGAAAAAAACACTTATATTTATTCGACCCCCCTTGGGAATTGAACCTGAGACCTACAATACGGTAGCCGAGTGTGCTGACTATTACATTACGGAGGCTGACAACTAACTAACTAACTGCACTATGCGGAAAACTTTTGAATGAAAGAGTATAAAGTGATAAATGGAAACCGAACTCTATTCCGAGCTTCAAGTGCACCTGCTTTACATATCGCACACCTAGATCAAAAGAGTATCAACTCAAAAAAACTACGTTTTTCAGGAGAGTCAAAAAACGTATAGTGATTTCGCCTTATGCAATAGAAGTTTCCTGTTATTATTTATGAATGCATATTAAGAATATTTACAGTAAAACATTTCATACAAATGGTCTAATTATTCTAAAAAAAAGTATTTTTTGAGTTACTACTGTTTTGTACATATTTAAAGTTTTTTCTCTCATTATTTCAACTTGAATTGAAATAAGTCGAAGTAAACATAAATTTTTCGCGTACCCGAGTCATCAAAATGGTTGCAACTCGAAATTAAGCAGTGAATATTTGTCCATTCGATCAAGATCTAATCACCAAAACTGTCGCAACTCGCAATAAATCTGTTTTGTACCACCAACGTATGTCTACCCAGCTCGATTTTATGGCAGTTATTAAAATTATAACTGTTTTAGTGGAGAGTTCATGGGCTCTCTTATTCACCAAAAGGAACATGTAGTGCATCTTTTGAAGATTATTTAAGATATTGACAAATCGGATCAATTGATATAATATATCAATTGATCCGATTTGTCAATATCTTAAATAATCTTTAAAAAATAGCACTATATGTTCCTTTTGGTGAATAAAAGAGCCCATGAACTCTCCACTAAGCCATAAAATCGAGCTGGGTAGCCATACGTTGGTGGTACAAAACAGATTTATTACGAGTTGCGACAGTTTTGGTGATTAGATCTTGATCGAATGGACAAATATTCACTGCTTAATTTCGAGTTGCAACCATTTTGATGACTCGGTACGCGAAAATTTTATGTTTACTTCGACTTATTTCATTTTATGTTGAAATAATGAGAGAAAAAACTTTAAATATGTTGTACAAAACAGTAGTAACTCAAAAAATACAATTTTTAGAATAATTAGACCATTTGTATGAAATGTTTTACTGTAAAAATTCTGTATTATGTGTCTTCGTATGTAGAATCCGAAAACGTCATAAAAAACCTCTCAAAATCATAATTTTTGAGTTTATACAGTTCTAATCTAGGTGTGCGATATGTACTTTTACATAGCAAAGCCCAGACTTAGACAATTACTATCGATTAATGTGTGATATGTAATCCACTAGACTGAAGCATTCAAAAAGAAACAAGCAAACATGAAACGAAAAGGCGAATTCGTTCCGCAACGATATATGTATGTATGTTTATGCGAAAACAGAAATCGCTTTTATTTGTTTATAAAAAATAACCAGACGTCCCTGTTTACAGAGGCACATGTTTAAGAAATTAAGCTCTTTTGACGGATTGTTAGTTTATTTAAAGTATTTTGAGGTCGAACTATTTACGTTTTGCGATATTTTCGTTTAAATCTAAAATAAAAGTAAACAATACGGCAGTGGTCCGACCAATTTATCGCGCGGATAACTAGCAGAATGCTGTTAAGTCATTCACTGATTGAGTGTTCTTCCTTCACACAAATAAATGCCAACTGGCTGTCATCAGACCACTACTAGAAGAGGATAACTCTATAATTACAATACTACGGAGTTTCTCGAATAACAAAATCAAATTGTGTAAGCATTTTACAATAACAAACCGAAATACATCCTTGGATATTTGGATATAAAACCTATTTTCCATGCCTGACTTCTGAGATCAATTCTATAAGTGCCCTAGATCTGGGTATTAGACATATCAAATGATCATTTTATAAAAAATATTTTATCTCTTTATTTCTCAAATCAAAGGTTTTATTCAATAAATTATGTATATTATATTGTGTTTCAAAACTATGTCACATCTTTCATTATAAATTTTTGTTTTGTACCTACGAAAAATGTCCAATAAATCAATTCAAGAATGGACTTTTTATTAAATATTCTAATAGAAGTCACTTAGATTAACGTTCTCTCAAAATCATAATCAAAAAACCTCCCTACGGATATAAATTCCCACATGAAAACACAAAAATTATACAAAGAAAAAATGCTGTATTGCATTTTAAATTAAGTAAAATGTATAAATATTGAGTGTAAGTCTTTTTTTTTGGAAAGATGCAGCGTAAATAGTATAAGGTGTTTATTCTTAAGTATATGTGTAACTACTAAATTAAATTGTAATATTTTTTGTAGCTATTTTAAACAAAATAAAATAAAAAAATTCATTATAAAAAACGATAATCAATTATTCGGGAGTTTTGTAGCCTTAGATATTCCTAATGGATTATTCCGTTACTTTTTCGGCCACCTGATTTGAATTCTATATATCTATCATATATTCCTTTTTTTTAATTTTGTTTCTTGTTTGTTTTATTCTACTTAGTTTTGATGTTACATTTTCAAATATATCAGGGGCGCAGAGATATGCAAAATGCATTGAGTGATGATATCCTAAAACCAAAGTAACGACTTTTTGCGAAGAAATCGTTTCTTAATTATGTAACTTTGATTCAATAGCCTTTCAATGTTTAAGGTAGGATCTGTTTTGGTTATGGTACCTTAGAGGCAGACTCGTTATTCGTTTTTATTTTTTAATAAGATTTTTTTATAAACTTAAGAAAAAAGTACCAAAAATAAAAGTGGTAAAAAACTGTTAATCAAATACGCCACAAAGTATCATCAAAAATCGTTCAAAAAAACAAAAGAGCGTTTTATTTTTCTTTGGCATGTACCTTTAACTCTTACCACTCTGTAGGCCAGACATTCCGGCCCGTAGGATTCTAGTAGGCAGCTCCGTGGGCCACAATGTCTGGCCCGGCGCAGGTATAACTTTAATCACTGATTTCTCTATCACCCAAGTATATTCTACCAAAAAATATTTCAGATAAATACAGTTAATCTCAATTAACATGGTCATACGAATTGCCAGACATAGTGTTCCAAAATTAGGGAACCATAATATTAATTTTAATGGTAGAAAAACGTCGCATTTTTTGATCAGAGTAGCTGATCAGTTATGAGAGTGGAAAGGGTTAAAGAGACTATTTATTCACTCACCCAGTTTCTTCCTAAAGTCCTCTGAAAGCTGAGCATGAGAAAGCACTGGTGCAACTGAACCGCGTGGTCGCTGGTTATCTTGGAGTCTCCTTCTAAAGTCGGCTTCCAGCCGCTCCTGCGTCTGCAGACCTGACACCCCGGGAGTCGCTCCAGGGGTAGAAGGAACAGACCCTACCGAGGGTTGCCTAGGACCTGAAGAAAAAAATATTAATAAATATGTCTTCAGAATATAAGAGTTTGAAACTTTAAAATACTCAATATATGTGTTTTTATTTTTATTTTTAAAGGAATAATCCGCAAAGCCTCTATATTAAGAGGCTTGCTGCAGGTAGGATTGTAAAGATAGGGAAAGTAAATGTGAAAAACGCATCACCCACACCCAGACCAATTGAAAATAAATATTTCTTGAATTTATTGTGCAATTGGCGGAAATCGACAGTTTCGCAGTCGAGAGACATGAAATATGCCGTGTCGTAGTTGATTTGAAACATCTATCGTTATTTTTGTATGAAAGAAGATGAAAGCCTGAGCATCCCAGGGCTCACGGCCTGACATTTGGCTGGCTTAAGCAATTTCTATTTACACTTGTGTAACGTTCACCATTTTGCCCATTATTTTTATCGATTGTTGCGCGGTATGATCGATAATCCTGAAATTATCCGGAGCATTGGTCTGTATGTTCCAGATAGTTACCTAAGACAGCGTCGTCATAGATTGTTTCACATTCCTATATGCAGGACCAACATGCCGATGGTTATGCCTGTGGAAAGAGCTACCGCTATGCTAAATAATATCACGCCGGATATCAAATAGTCAATGATCACGTTTTTGTAAGAAATGCACTAGGTCACTTTCTCCTGTATGACTACGATATGTAGATGCAATTAAAGTTGCTATTTTGTATATAATCCTGACATAAAATTATAAATAAAACCTTGCTTTTACCACTCGAGTGTTATATTAATAAAAGCATGCTCCTGTTCTTATAATGAGCATGTGTATGTACCTTTACAGTTGATAGAAATATTTACCTCCCTGATTTCTAGGTTTGTCCCACTCGTGAACTCTCCCGGACACTCCCGTGGGACTGGACTGGTTCGCGCTGGCCCACCCCAACGCCCTGTCACTGAATTCTCTGCTAAGTCTGTTCTGCAGTGCCTCATAGTCTCTTCTGATCTCCTCTTCCAAGGCTCCCTTGGTACCTTCTCCATACCTCCTACTGGTGTTCTCAGATATGCCGCTGAGCCCGAATGGCGATCCGCTGTACGCTGTTGAATTTTGACTGAAGTCTCCACTGCTCAGATCTTCGGCATCTAAAAAAACAGGACATTCTTTTTTTACATCCTACATAATGTCCACCTCCGTAGTGTGGAGTGAAGTGATTAATTCACCCTAATATTTATTCAATATAACCCTGGACTGGTTCCTGAAGCGGAGGGCTGATCACCTTCCCTTCATGTGTTAACTATCAAGATAACACTGTGTTTATGATGCAGTGCTCTATGCACCATTGGGGTGCGAATAAGGGTTTAAAATATTTATATACATTTTTGTAATTTTTTTTAAAAAGGGATGACCCCCAAACCCCATACTCAAAGAATTTTTCTTCTCCATCTATGTTGAGATTTCAAAAAAATAATAAAGAATATGTATTTCTACAAATCGCAGTTTTTTTATTTTTTATTTTAAAATGATTTTTAAATAACCCGCAAGGCGTCTATTTTAGATGCTTGCCTGTAGGTAGGATAGTAAGGATAGGGAAGGTAAATGTGAAAAAAAACATCACACACACTCAGACTAATTGAAAATAAATCTTTCTTGAATGCATTTTGCAATTGACGGGAATCAAACCCGCGACGCCAGTCTCGCAATCGAGCGTCCATCCAACTATGTATATACTACATACAACTAGTATATGCAGCTACATATCGCTCACTCCTTTCACGTCATAAATCAAAAAACTTGATTTTTCAGGAGAAGGTTTTTAAAGTTTTAAAATATAATACAATCCATTAAAAATAAATATATAGCCACTAATTGAACTTTTTTCTGTGCAACACAGGTTTTTTTAGGTAAAACCTGAAGGTTTTTTCCCCATTTGAAAAATATTTAGTATATGTAAAAAAATAATTAAACTATACCCTTTCTTCAAAATGCAAAAACAACACTTTCTGCCGTGTAGTGGGTAAATATGAAGTTAAAAATATGCCTCTTTTGCTGGGAAATAGTACATTTTTTGGGCATTCCGAAAACATGCACAACTGAAAATCGATGATTTTTTATTTATGATGTTCTTGAAAGGAGTGAGCGATATATGCTACATTATAGTTGTATATAATAGGTGAATAAAAATATGGATATTTACAGGCCCGATGACCGGTCATAGGTTGATAAAATCATCACTTTACACACGTGTAAAATTCACTATTCTATCCATGATTAATAACCACACTACTCCAATTTTTGGATCTTCTAGATATATCGTTAATCTCATGACGATGTGCGTGTGAATTCACTTAATCCATCTATAGTTTGATTGAGGAAGCGATTAATTAGCAAACAGCCTTTAATTTGGATATTTGCACGATCCTGACGGATTATTTTACATTAAGAAACGCTTGAAAATATGTTTAAAAATTTTTATGAAATTTATAATTTGACCAGTTATTTTATTCGCAACATTTTGTCGGGTTGTGGTCCCGTGGTTAGTGTCGCGGACTCTTGAGTTACAGTTTCTCGGTTCATCCCACAAGTTGATACCTATTTCTAATAATGAGACGCTTAGGCTCACAGAAATAGTATGAAATTGAAATATTTGTGTGAGTAATAAAAACACAAATATTTCTATTTTTTTTTAATGTGTACATATATTCGTTAAAAAATCTGGGTTTCTCCATTAAGGAGTTATAGTAAAAAAAATATATGATATTTTATTATTAAACTTTAAAAAAAAAAATCGTTTGTAATCACCAATATCTTTTTAAGATCTTAAGCTAATCTTTTTCATTATAATATCATAAGTGTATGGCATTTGAAGATAATACTAAAGTACTATTTAGAAAATATGACTGTAAACAAACATACTTATAAATTTCCAGATAAAATCAATAAATAAAATTATATATCTCATTTTGCCATATGCTGCTGCATTTTGTCAAGTACGTGAATAAATAAATGGAAAAATATAGAACGTCCATCACTTAAAGTGAGTGCACAATCTCCACTTGAAACGTAAGGGTAAAAAATCAATAATTGAGAATTATTTATTTGTTTTATTTGCTTGTGTCGTAAGATAAGCGTTTTCTTGTTAAGAAAAGTGAAAAGATAAAGTCATATCTCAAAGCGAATAGTATAAAAGTAGAGTCTTTCTCTATACTGCATACAACTTAATCCATTAGTTCGTTCTGTAAGAACTGTCTGCAAATAAATCTATAGTTTTAACTCCATTTCTTTGATCTTTGTATTTTTAAAACAATGTTTTCAAAGTTCCTAGTTGCTTTGATAGTAGCGGCAGTGTTTCAGGTTTGCTATGTGATATAATTAATAAAATAATTTTATGTTTTGAATATTGAAAGCATTAACTTTGTGGATCATCTTGATAAATTATTTCGAGAAATAAAAATACTTTGTATTCTGATCCACTCACATTTTTATTTTACCTACTAGTTTCGGCAACAACCTGTTGCCCTCTTCAGGGTTACATTTATAACAGTTATAAATGTAACCCTGAAGAGGGCAACAGGTTGTTGCCGAAACTAGTAGGTAAAATAAAAATGTGAGTGGATCAGAATACAAAGTATTTTTATTTCTCGAAATAATTTTTTAAAATAATTTTAAATCTTGAAATCTATTGCGACACGTGTTTCGATGCATTCTGCGTCATACGGTAATTAAAAATGATGCGGAATGCATCGAAACACGTATCACAATAGAATTTAAGAAATAGTGGTAATTACTAAGTACATCTTAAACAAAAAATAAAAATCTACCCTTGATTTATAAGGAAAGTAAAATGAATGAAATTAAGATCATCTCACTCTCACTGTTTTCAACATTTTTTAAAATATTTTCTTTCAAATTTGTATTTATTTCCATTGGCAGTGACAGGGACATTGAAAGCTATTAAATGTAAATTCACAAAAAAATCGGGATGCAATTTTGTCTCACAGTTTGTATTAATTTTCACAAATAAGCTTATAAAATAAAATTGCTTTGCAAGAGAGTTTCATGATTCTGAATCAGACCTAGAAATGCGGTAGGGAGAGCTTTTAGTTTTTTAACTTTCGATGAAAGAGCATTCCACGCCATTGGGCCTGCAACAACAAAGGCATGTTCGCCAAATTTAGTGTGTTGAATGCGAGCTAGTAATATTACTTTACTCACAGTAGTTGCCGTAGCTGATCGAAGCATGAGATGGGTATCAGCTAAAATTAAGGGTGTCTTAACTTGATATGAAACATGTGTCGTTTTTATGAAAGAAGATGTGAGTCTGAACATCCCAGGTCTTACGACCTGGCATTTGGCTGGCTTAAACCATCACTTTATATGCTTGTGTAACGTAATGCGCAGAATGGTGAATGTTACACAAGTGTGTAAAGCGATCTATTAAGCCAGCCAAATGCCAGGTCGTAAGCCCTGGATGCTCAGATTTCCATCTTCTTTCATAATATTAAGTAATCGCTTAAGATAGCCAAAAGCCAGGTCGTAAGCCCTGGTATGCTCATAAAACACCTTAAAATTGATATCTCATCCGTAGGGTGAATAATCCAGTGTCCAACAAAATAAATAATATTGATACTGTTAAACTAACCTGATCTTGTTCAATACCGTCTTATTAGACCTGATCTTGGTACCAATGGACGTGCACAAAATATAAGTTAAACCTTTAAATTATGTTTATTTTCAGGGTTCTTACGCATTCCCTCCGGCTCATATTAAGAATGACGTATTTGAAAAACTAGAAGAGGACATTACGGAGACCATCATTCGCGCCGATCTCCTGTTCGATCAATATGACTACGAGAGATCCATCCGAAACAATCAGGACGACATCGAGAACTTCCTCTACGAAGGGCTTGATCCAGTCGGAGATGGAAAATTGGACAATGTGGTAAGAATTTAATATTTATTCCATACCTTTAAATAGACAATAAAAATAAGTAAAGTAGAAACTGGTTATAACGCGTCTTTTATAACGCGCATTCGAATATACTGCGGGTCTTTTTTGTCGACATTTTTGTTTTAAGGCGCCCAGCGTAGTAAACACATACAAGCACTCTAAGATAAATTAAAATAAACTTTAAAAGAAAGAAAGCTTAACCCTTTCAGTCCCCCAAAATTAAAAAAAAACTAGGTAGACAGTTTCATTCCAATTGGAAAAAAAATCTTTTGTCCTTTGCTCCACATACTGATGTAATAGATACGAGTGACAAAAATGTAAGCTTGGAATTTAAATAAATAATACTAATGATGAAAAAAATGTCGAATAACATCCGACATGGGACCTGAGAGCAAAAAATCGATGTCGAATGAGACTCGACATTGGACCAGTAAGGGTTAAAGTTCCTGTCAAATAATATTTTGGTTGACACAACCAAAATAGATCCGAAATAAATGTAATGAATGAATGTAACTTTTGCTATATTCATTTATTATCGTGAATGGTCGCTCGTACATAAATAAAACAAAAACTCTAATCACAATTAATTCAGCAAAAATCACGTTAGCTACGTTTCCCGAAAAAATCCTACTCTCTGAAAAAAACTATAAAAAAACAGCAAGAGATTACTGATTTTCTAAAGTGATTTTATTATAATTTTTATTTGTAATTTACAAAAATGTGTAAAATTAATGAAGAAAATTTTAAAAAAATCGTAGAAAAAAAATCATAATTTACGACAAGTCGTTTACTATCGACTTCCACTGTTATTAAAAACATGTTCTTAATTCTTTAGCTTTTTAAACATTGTAGCTTTATGTTTTGAATATTAAAAGCATTAACTTTGTGGATCATATTGATATATTATTTCGATAAATAAAAATACTTTGTGTTCTGATCCACTCACATTTTTATTAACCAACTAGTTTCGGCAACAACCTGTTGCCCTCTTCAGGGTTTCATTTATTACTAAATATATATTTAAAAAGAAACAATGTACAAGTTGTTGGGTTTCAAAAGGGTAGGGGTGGTACCCTTTTGAAACCCAACAACTTGTACACTGTTTCTTTTTATATATATATTTAGTAATAAATGAAACCCTGAAGAGGGCAACAGGTTGTTGCCGAAACTAGTTGGTTAATAAAAATGTGAGTGGATCAGAACACAAAGTATTTTTATTTCTCGAAATAATATTTTGTAGCTTTAGATTAAAATGATATCTCTCAAATACACAGAGAGAAAATAAAACTCCCATAAAAATAATTTGTCTAAACATAAATGTTAACGATTCAGATGGTTTTTCATAGTTCTCATAAGTGGCTAATTAAAGTATTGAAATAAAAATAAACTAGCATTTGAGCACAGATAACAACCGTATACATTTAACTTGTTCATAATGAAGAAGAAAAAAAACATTATTCCGGAACATCAGCCTTGGCACAGAACACATTTTATAAATCACTTTTATTTTGATCAAAAACGTATATAAAATCACATCCCACCTGTTTATTTACGACTTGACCAACAAGTCTTAAGGTACCTGCACACAAACGTTTGATCAAATCAAACACACCGCATTATCAAATTAAACGCAACGTAGCATTGCCTGCATATGTATGCGTTGATAAAATACAAAATCCAATCACCACTTAAGCTCATTTTCAATTTACAATATTTTGAGTGTGTCCAAATACATATTTACAAAATCTGGATTATCTCCAATTACAGGAGTTATTTTCATATTCTTTTTTGACATCTCATCAAAGATGAAGAAGAATATGGAAGTCTGGGCATTTACGGGGCTGACGACCGTCATAGGCTGGTTTTAGTGATCACTTTACACACGTGTAACATTCACCAATTCTACCCATTATTGACAATCACACTACTCAAATTCTCGGAAGCTCTATGTATATGAACCAATTTTTAAGCATTGTTCTTGAATCACTAGAACTTCACTACAGACATCTATTGGTGAGATGAAAAGAATTTTCAATTCCTTGATCCGGATAAAAGTTTATCTTTGTAACAAACAATCCATACAAATAAGGGATCAGCAGCATTCTTTCCCCCTGTATACTACCCTTATCGATTTAAAGTCATCATTTACCCTAGTTAATTACTGGCACTTAGGATTCATATATTTTAACAAACATAACAAATACAACCCAATGAATTTTGTTTGACGAAATTTTCAACGAAAATATGTCGAAATTTTGAAAACCTACTAAAAAATATCAGAACTATGGCACCTTTTACTATGTACTCAGTGATCAATTTGTGAACAATATTTTAAATGAAAGGAAGCTTTTTATTGAGCAGAAACTCTTTTATTAGTATGAGTTCCGAATCCTGGATTATAATCACACACATGAGAAACGCCAGAAAATATCATTTTAATTTTTTTTATTTTAGCTTATAATTTGACCACTTAATTTATTTACTACAATGTTGTTTTTATTTTTAGACTTTACTGTGCATCATTAATCACACAGGACCAATCGGTGAAATAATTGAAAAAACAAAACAGGCCATTGAAATCTGTATTGAAAATGGTTCAAAAAAATTCAAAATTCTTGTACAGAAAATACAGGAAATCAAAGAACAGGTTTGAGAATAAATAAAATAATAGCCATGTAATTTCAATTTATTATTTTATTAATTTCAATCAGTTTTAACGTTTTTTTTTATTATGTCTTTAAAAAAATCTAGAAATCTGTTCAAAATAAAGGCAATTTTTAGATATTGCTGTGCGAAATCCATTGTTCTGTTTTCTTTCAATTTGAGTGTTCTTTCAAGTTCAGACAAAAATATCGAGGTCAAAAAACTGCTAAAACCCACCATATTCAATAGTCACATGGCATGGTATTTTGATATTTATTTTCACAGTAAACTGTGCTTTATAAATGGATTTTAAATTTTAGTCTATTTCGGGCATTCTTGCTCCTCTGAGTAATAATATTATTGACTAGCAGATATGTAAAAGTCAACCATTCTATGCCAGATTGACCCTCTGAGCCTTTTTAGCTTGGCCAAAAATGTCTAACTCTATTTGAGATTACTATATAGAAGAGAAAAAAAAAATTAAAATAACGATACGCCTGCGCGAGACACGTGGCAGTGGTAGTCACATTGCGATTGTAAAATAGAACCGATCTAAATGATAATATCATATATTTAAAGTTGAAACGATACACATTTGTTTACTTGTTTTGATATGTTTATCTCTGTAGCGTGCAGCCCATGATAATTTGTTTATATTTTTGAAGATTAATATGTTTATATACGAGTATTTAAACTCTAAATGGGAATCAAATCACCCGCTTTGTTAGCTTAATTCATACAGTACCTAACAGGAGTTAGAGATAACATAATAATTTTAACTATCAAACGTAATATATAGATTTTTTAAAGAATATTTGTTGTGATCCGCGTCTATGTAGGAATAAAATAAAATAAAATGTTTTTTTTTGGAACTGGTAAACTTTGTAAAAGAAAAAAATATTAGTGAACCGCTCTATTGTCCTACACTTTTCGATCGAATTTGTTACTTCGTTCGGTTTTTTAATTCAATGCTTAAAGCCTATTATGCTAATCAATGTACGTGGCGTATTACGTATTTCTGGCTTCTGACAATTTGGCACCTACAAATCAATAAAAATCGAGAAAGTAACGAATATCATCCCAATCGTAACCATAAATTGACAGTTACTATTAGTCAAATTTCTATATTTTACTTAGTTTTAACCGGCACGAACTAATCAAGTGGAGTGAAACAGTATTTTTTTTATCTAATGTTATAAATGGGAAACATAGAGTGAAATAAAACTTTGTTTTTAAATTATAGATACGAGATAAAATTGATGAAGCGAAGAAACTGATAGAAGAATGCTCCGCTGCATACCCAGGAGATCAAGTAGCAATTATAAATTGCGTTCACGAAAAGGTTTGTAAATATATTTTTGTGAATGTATATTAATAAATATTTATTTATATTTCACTTGGTAAATATCACTTTTTCTTAAAATCTATCGTGATACTTTCGATGTTTGAAAATTATGTGGTGTATATCAAAACACGTGTTCAATAGATTTTAAGACACGATGGTATTTACCAAATGAAATTTAAATTGTAAATGGATAGATATCACCACAAAGTGGCTGCAGCATATTATATATTTTTAATTATATGCAATATCCAAATCTTCAAAAACGAGCTTTTTAGCCTTTGGTTTAATAAAAAATAAAAAATTAAACATCAATATGAAATTGTACTCAAATTCAAACTTTAAAATGTGACTACAAAATACATAATTTAAAATGTAACTTAACTCAACAGGGTCAGCCAATTCGAGACGCCCTCGCAGCACTCATTCAGAAATTGGGAATAGCAATACATGAAGGACAAAAAGAGTTAGCTTCTATTATCCTGGAGACCAGAGGATGCATCCAGGAAGCCGCTCTAAAGGCTAGGGATGAAATATTAAAAATCGTCGAACTCATCAAGGAATGCATTGCGAACGGAAACAACCAAAAATTTATTCAGTTAGAATAACAAATATTATTATACCTTATTATTTTTTCGCCATTTTCATTTCATTATATAAATTTGAATATCCCAATGTAATATAATATGTAGTTCTTGATAAAATCTTTTAAAATATATGTAGTATTACCCTATTCACTTTTAATTTTTTGCTTAAAGTCCAATATACGATGAACGCAACTTTATTTTCTTTAAACCCAAATAACGTTCGACGTGATTGAATTATTTTCTTAAAATACCATTTTTGTATTGAATGAAATAAGTTTTTTTGGAAATAAACATATGGTTTTGAAAAGAAAAGAAAAGAGTTATTGACAAGTAAGGAGTTTTAAATAATAATAGAAATAATAAAACCCTTATCCGCACTCAATGGTGCATAGGGCACTGCGTCATATAAACGCAGTGTTATCTTGATCGTTTACACATGAAGGAAAGGTGATCAGCCCTCCGCTTCAGGTACCAGTCCAGGGTAATATTAAATAAATATTACAGTGAAAAAATCACTTATATGTATTTATTTTACCCCCTTGGGAATTGTAGCCGAGCGTGCTGACCATTGCACTACGGAGGCGGAGACGTTTTAAATAAAAATTATAAAAATATTTTTTCAGTACAATTCTTGAAAAAAAGTCATTTCCAATAAAGGATTTTTTCATAAAATCGTGAGCAAAGACACGACCGGCTTCTAGCGTTACTGATCGCATACTGATTGCGAGTTTACCCTTAGTAACTATTATCTAACTTTATATATAATACAGTGAGAAATATATCCTACAATCTTTTAAAACTATTAATATTATACATAGGTGTCTCAAATTGAGATGGAACATCTATCTTTTTTTTTATAATATTTTTATTTGTAAGATGAAAGTCTGCGCATCCTAAGACTTACGACATACCATGTCGTTAGCCCCGTGATATTTAGACTTCTATATAAATCTTCTTTCATATAAAAAATATGAAACAAAAACGCAAAAAGTTTCATCTCAATTTGAGACACCTATAATATTGACATATCCCTCACTCCGTTCAACAACGTCATATTTCAAACATCGTCAATTTTCAGTTGTGCACGTTTTCGGAATGCTCAGAAAATGTACTATATCCCAGCAAAAGCGGCACATTTTTAACTTAATATTTACCCGCCACAGGGCGGAAAGTGTTGTTTTTTAATTTTTAGGAAAAAGTACTGCTTATTTTTTTTTTTAATTATACTAAATATTTTTCAAATGGAGAAAAAACATTCAGGTTTTACCTAAAAAGAACTGCACAGTAACAAGTAACAATAAATGGCTTGATATTTATTTTTAATACATTTTATTATATTCTTAAACTTTAAAAACGATATCCTGAAAAATCAAGTCTTTTTTATATATGACGTTGTTGAAAGGAGTGAGCGAAAGCATTCGTAAGGTGAATAATCCAGCGTCTAAATAAATAATAATAACAATATAACACGAATAATATTCACTCTTAAATTAATCGAAGATTTATTTTTTAATTCATTTAATTATCTTTATATATATGGTACACACTTTTTAAGAAAAAGTGGTACTAACCAAGTAAAATTTTACTTTAAAATTAATGTTTTCATCTAAATTATATTTCCGTGATATTTCCAAATACTATTATATTGAAATTACTAGCTGAAATATAGTATCGAGTAAAAATGTCATTAGAATATTTTAATGGTTATAGTAATAAAAGTCACGGCTTGTGCCAAAAAATGTATTTGAAAGTAACATTTTTTTATGATGTACTTTTATCCTGTATATGTGTTTTTGATGCCAAATTTATACGATTTTCGAGGAATTTTACGACCTGAATTTTGAAAATTAAATTTTATGTTTGATTTTAATATTTATTTATTCTTAAAAAAGAGGCTAGCAACGAGAATATTCATAATAGAGTTTGCGAAAAAAATTCCTATGAATTTAAGGTTGTCTTATGGGTGCTTGTGCACTACAAGAATTTTACCGTCCGGCAGCCCGGTTAGCACGATAAAACGGATGATTGGCTTGGATTGGCTCGTGCTTTTGGCCGTCTTTCTTCAGATCGGTGCGCTTGATCGGTGCGCGTAAATTCGATCATGCTAAACTGTCGTAGTCGCTTTATTAAAAAAAAAAAACTGGACTGCCGGACGGTATATTCCGTGTAGTGTACAAAAGTTCTATGGGTCGAAAAATACGGTAGCGTTTTTTTGCTGACCATTAAATTTTGAAGGTCTTATTGTCCAAAATATTGCGGGCGATGTGTACTGAAGTTTTCAGACAAGATTTTAAATACAACTTCAAATCATGATTACGTTTTTTTTAAATCCTAATTTTCATTATAAAATACAATATAACGTCAAATTTGTTTTGTAATACGTCCAATTTACCTACCAAAAAGAAGAAACGTGAAGATTTTTGTTGTTGTTGTTTTAAAACTTTTATTTTTTCAAGTGGATGGTAAATATTTGATTACAAGACACATCTTTCACTCCTTTCAAAAACGTCATATATCAAAAATCTTGATTTTTCAGGAGATCGATTTTAAAGTTTAAAAATATATTAAAATGTATTAAAAATAAATTTCAAGCTACTTATTGAACTTTTTTCTGTGCAACATATCTTTTTAGATAAAACCTGAAGGTTTTTTCTCCATTTAAAACATATTTAGTATATTTAAAAAAAAATTAAACAATACCTTTTCTTCAAAATGCAAAAACAACACTTTTTGCCCCGTAGCGGGTAGGTATTAATTTAAAATATGCTGCTTTTGCTGGGATAAAGTACATTTTCTGGACATTCCGGAAACATGTACAACGGGAAATTGTCGATTTTTTTTTATATGTGACGTTGTTGAAAGGAGTGAGCGACATGTTTGCTATGAATTGAATGTCGGGTTGATTGTACAAACTTTCCAAGCATTTGGCAAGAACACCAAATAACAAGAAAAGCATATATTTTATTGGCGCGCAAAAGAATCAAGTCCACGTAATTGCATGCAATGGTTAATTAGCTTTAAAATAAATTATTTTAGACAGATTTCTTCTGTTTTTTATTCACTATAGATGTAATTCATACATACGTAATTTTCTTTCCTAATGAACTTGGAAGGTATTTTTAGTATCATTAGACACAGCGATAACTTCGTACATATTGAAACAAATTTAATTTTAACATAATTTATTTCGGATATTCAAGTCTGGAGAGGAAAAAAATGGTAGCAAAGTGTTATCTAAAAGCAGTTCACAAAAGTCTCCTGTATATCAAATCATACGTTAGTTCTTATTTAGACTAACTAACTAACACGTGGTGCATAGGGCACTGTATGGTATTGATGCAGTGTCATCTTGATTGTTACTAACATGAAGGCAAGGTGATCACTCCTGCGGTTCAGGGACGAGTCCAGGGTAATAAATATGTATAAGAGTGTAAAATCAGTCATATTTATTTTTACCCCCTTTGGGAATCAAACCTGGGACCACCAGCACGGTAGCTAAACAGACCAATTATTACGCCACGGAGGCGGAACGTGTAATTATATTAAACAAATAAAATATAAAAATCATTAATTTCAATCGCAATAAACTAAGCGTCCCGAATCGACTCCTCTTTCATACACTCATTAAAATAATACACGAGAAAAAATAGAAAAAATATTTGATCAGTCGCAATCGGCGGATGTAGATGTCACCAGAAATTATTCTCAAATGTTGGGAGCTGTAAATAAAGCCGTGTGAGTCAGGATTTGGTGCATTCTTCAGACGCGGCTGTAGTATGGAGACCAGACAAGCAACACTCACTGATGAGACGTATGCCCATCACATACATTACAAATAATACTATTTTAGTTTGAGACTCATTGGCGATATCCTTGAATAACAGAGTAACATGATAGCTTCATATAGCAATAGGCTATTCCCGAGTCAGGGGTCAGGTAAGTGATATTCAATAATAATAATAAATTACTCAGTTCGTTTTAAGGGGGTAAACAATTTTATTTTTATTGTAATTTAAAGCGCCTTCTTCATATTTTTGATATGTATTGTATTCTTTCCAGTTTCCTTTATTATAACCAAAAATGAAATATATACCCACACACACGCCATGCCTTTGTGGGATATTTAAAAAAAGGTATCAAATTGTGGTACAGTGGGTTCGAACCCAGAAACTTTGAGTCAAGAGTCCGCGACACTTAACACGGGACCACAACCCGTTTAATAACTTACTCTATTTCTGGAAATCAATGATAATTGAACAAGTCTTACCACAATCTGCAAAGAATGCTGAATGTCTCGACGGGCTGGATGGAGTGGACATGGAAGCAGACGTCAAAAAAGCTTTCTTGACTTTCTTCCACTTAGAATCACTTCTTTGCGCGACAGGTGATCCAGTGTCCGCGTCACTAGAGTCTAGTACTCCACTGCACTGTGATTTAGGGAAGGGCTTCTTTACCATATCCAGACTCTTCTGTTTCCTAAGAGCCAAATGTTCAGTCTGCGTTCCTACATAAGACTGACTCGTACATTTCACCAAATCCGTTTTCAACTTTGATTCAGCAGTTTTGTTCGCCTTGGCCAGTTCTTCCGACGATGGCATAGTGACAGTCAATGTGGGTGTCGTCCTCTTCATCACCTCTGATTCTTGATGCGGTGAAGTCTCTGACTTCTCTTGGCTCGATGTTTTTCTTTTGGGAGGTTTGGCACTGAAGTCGTGTAATATTTCGGCCGATTCGGAATGAGAAATGCACCCTCCGTCTGATAGTGAATGGTTTTCACTAGTTTTTCCATCGGAATTCGATTTGATACTGTTCCTATTCTGTTTCTTCTTTACAGATTCTTTTCTGGTTTGAATGATGTCTTTCATTTTGCCCCAAGGTGTTTTGTGTAACTTACTGCTAGACGGACTAGATATTTCATCATCCTGTGAAACAAAAAACACTTTCAGATTATGTACAAACGCATGCATTAGTAATTTCACGAAATGAATAAAAAATTTGAAATATTAGAATGCAAAAAGTTGATACAAACGTATCTTTTTATTCACAACATTTTGAGTATGTCCCAATACTTGTTCACAAATCTGGGTTTTCTCCAATCAGGAGTTATTTTAACTTTTTTTGACATCTCAATTTATATGTACTGTGTCATGAGATTTATCATATTATATATCTAGGATTTCCAAAAATTTGAGTAGTGTAGTTGTCAATCATGGGTAGAATGGTGAATGTTGCACGTTACAATGTGACTACTTAACCAACATATGACAAGTCATAAGTCATAAGCGCTGTAAATACTAGACTTCCATATTCTTCTTGATCTATGTTGAGATGTCAAAAAAAAAGTTAATTTTTAAAATAAGACAGACAGACTTCAGTATGTTTTTGTTCCTTTATTTTCAAAAACTCTTTTAGAAGTTTATAATATTAATAACATTATTTTCTTCCAAAATAACCATTATTAATATCTTTTTGTTGATATTTTTTTAAATATCTCTAGTTTAACACATTAAGATTACCTCTACCATAGTATGATCAAACATTTTTTGAGGATTCTTCTGAAATATATATAACTGTATGTATACTTAACGTACATTTGGAATTTGTGAAGACAACGGATCTAACGTAACAGAACTATCCAGGGAACGACTTCTTCTCGCACTTTCATCTGAAAACAAAGAAGATCTTTAAATCAATCAATTATGATCATATAAATCGTAGTATGAATTATATACTAACAATCTGTATCCGGCTCTGGCCGAGGCTCAAAAAACATTGATTTATTTCCATTTTAAAAAAAATACATTTTTTACATATCGTTGTCGTACAGGAGAAAGTGACCAACTAACAAAACGTAAACGTAAAATGTTTAAAGGGCCATTTAAGTCACTTTTGCTTGGCAACAAAATAATCATCAATGCAGTTAGCCATTTTTAATAAGTCAATATATTATACTTCCGAGTTTAAAATCCTTTGGGATGTTTTTAGGGCAATATTAAGCTAGTTAGATAGCAAATAGTCAATGATCACGTTTTTGTATAAAATGCACTTGATCATTTTCTCCTGTATGACTCCGATATAATGGTGCATTTTTTAAATTAAAAAAATACGTATTATATGTATAATTTTCAAAACGATTCATTATCGTATGTAATTATACCATTTATGTTACTACTAAAGCTTCTTTATTAACAACTAAATTGTATATGGCTAAAGTGCCCTATACTATGCGTTACATACCTGTAATTACGAGGTAATGAATCACATACCCAAAACGTCATATATCCAGCAGAGACAAATATATTTTTAAGAATTTCGCATTGCTAAATTTAAGAACATAAACATAATACAGTAAACCCCCCTACAACATTGAGTTAAATCACGCATTATCGGAGAGAACGTTATAGAAGTTTTATGTTTTTAAATTGTATTTCAATTTAATAATGACTCATTTCAGTGATTTCCGCTTGTTAGAATGTAAAAACATAATTTAACATATTAACTCCCTACGATCTTTCCTCCGATAACACGGTACCTACCTATCTTAATGTTATATGAGAGTTTACTGTATTATGTTTAATAATTTTATATTTACTTCTTATAATTGCCATGAAAGTAATTTTAATCTCCATTGCTTTTAACCATTTAACATCAAATAAAATTGCTAAATATGCAAATAGATTTTGTATGTTATAAAGTCTTTTCGTTTTAGTTAATCTCTCAATGGAACCTTCATTTAAAGTTTTTGTTTCATTATTATGTATATCATAGTCATAATTAATTTGTATGTAATAAAATGCCTATTTAATTTGTATTGAAGTAGGAGTAGGTACCTACTCACGAATTATCAGTAATCTGTACGTAGTGCTCTCAGCTGCCGCCAGTTGGCGCCGGAAATAGCGCGCGCTATTTCCGTCGAGCTCGAAAATAAACAAATCAAAATGGCGGCGCTGTCACAAATGCCCGCCTTTCCAATAGATATGGCATATGGCGTTCATAATAGAGGCGATCTTCGGCCAGACAAACTGTCTGATGTCTTACGGGCTGTGCCCCGGCCCGAGAAGGCGGGCGAATCCGGAAAATGGGGCAAATTAATAATATAATACATGTTTTAAGGTTATGAATGCTGGCGCCAAGTCGGAAAACTTGCCACCTAGAAAATAATGTAACACGCATTATGTGACGTCACTAACGACAATCACATTTTATCAATTTCAAACTTTTTTTTTAATCACTTTTTTGTACAATATTGGAAATAAAAACGAATTTATCATTCCAATATAATACATCCCACAAACGATTTGTAACATTTTACTTCAACAAATAACACATCTGGATGAAAAAACAAAGAGCTGGCTCTTTGTTTTTTTTTAATTAGAGGCGAAGGTACTTTATTTATATTTTATATGCTGTTATCGGCATGTTGGTAAAGGGAAGATTTATAACATTTAAGAAACTAAATATCAGTATAACTTTATTGGCCCTTGATTTATGAATTAATTAGATTTCCAGGATTTCTTTCTAACTTGTGTATATGTATTTTTCGTCTTTTATTTTTAAAGTAGATTATTTTAATAATATTTTGCTTATTATCAAAATTAAATAACAGTTGAGTAAGAATTTTTCAGGACTGTTAACATAGGAATTGTTGGACATAGGAATGTGCGGGGCCTCGCGCCTTGGAGTCCTAGAGCTTGGAGCAAAAAACCTAAATACCCGAAAGAAAGAAAAATATCTCAATTTTACCACCCCCGCCCCCTCCGCTACAAATATAATATTTTCAAATTTACGTAAAATTCCAGAAAACCTTTTTGTTTTCTATTATCGTCGCTGCGATCAAAAAACTGTAATTTTGTTTTTTGTCCTAGCAAAAGTTCATGCACCCGACTTTGCTTTTATATTAGTTTACGATTTTAATTATTATAGTTATTTTTTATAATTAAGATTTGATAATTCATCAACATAAACTTACATACGTAATATGTACCTTCCTACTAGAATTTTCAATAAATGTCTCTGAAGCATATCGGCTGTCCAAACTCAAAACACAGTAAGGAACATTTTTTGTAGTACGTTTATTTTTTGCATTTTTGGACTAAGTAGATTCTACTAAGTCCAAAAATGCAAAAAAAACGTACTACAAAAAAATTTTCCTTATTGTGTTTTAACTTTGGACAGCCGATATATGTATAGGGAAAAATGTGGCACCTTATTGAGTAGATAAGGAGGAACAAAATAAGAAATAGAGACATATTAATATTATTTACAACATTTGGGACCAAATTTCAAATGCGTCAACTTAATTTACAAAGTTTTATAAAGTTTAAAAAAAAAGACAGTGGTTTCAGTAGATTGAACCTTATTAAAACTGTAATTACGCATATTCTACTGACTTTCTATATGGTCGACTATTTTTTGCGGTTAGGTACAGTTACACGCATGATAGCAAAGCATATACTTCAAAAGATGTCTAATTATTGTACAAAGGTATGTTATTATTAATGAAATTCTCACACTAGTAAATAAATACATTAATATGATAAAGCATCTGCCATCTGTTGAACTACTGTTTTCTCTACCATATACCGTAGGTCAACAAAAAAAAAACAGATTAAATCAATTCTTTGAAATTTGTTTCATTAGGTCACTCTACGAAAGTTCTCTTAAAAATAGAAATTGATACGAAATGCATTGCTCATTATATTTTTTGACCCGAACAAATGCTTTTATACGATTTACAGGAATAGTCTGACTGATGAAGTTATAACATCATGTCGTGAATTTGTATTTTCCATAAGTATTTTGTAAATTTCCCTGTGCCTTTGAGACGCAAATATTTACTTACTGATAGATAAACCATACATTTCCAGAATTACGCCATTGGTATTTGGTATGAGCGTGTGCTCCTGACAGACTAGCAGATGGGATAATAAAAATTGGGAATTTGTTTTATTTAAAATTGGTCAACGTAATGGTTTCAGGAATTGAAATCGGAATTGTAAATATTTCACCACGAAATTCTGGGGAAAGCTGAATGGATTCGGATCTTCAAAGTATTATCCTGAAAACGATTTTATTAAGTCTACATACTTCATTTAATTATATAAACTTTGATTGATTTTCTGAACTCCTGAAATATTGGTTTAATTTTTCTTAGAAACATTTAGAGCACGTTCAAAACAATGCCTAAACAATGCCTAAACTTACATATTCCCATACCAAAAAAGATATACGTGACTCTAATTAGATATCTATTTTTTAAAACTACTAATTATTTCGTCGGCATATCAAACAATTATAATATATCACTCAATTTTGGGTGCTTTGCTAAAAAAAAACAATTATTGTACACAAGCTGTACTCGGCCTCGCGTTGATGTGGCTTAGTCCGGTTAAGGGGAACTATCAATCTAGATAAATAAACTTCCGGAAAACTTAAAATCTATAGAAAATTATCAAATTTTTAAAACTAAAATAATAAAAAAAAACATAAAAGACTCACCCCTACCTAGACTCCATACCAAATAATATTTTTTTTATTTTTAATATACTTTGTTTATTTTTTATTTTTATTTTAATTTACTTTGTTGAAAAAAATTAATAATAATTTTAAAACGAACTCCCTCTCTAAACATAAGTATCTACTTTATTAGACAGGTAGAAACGTTATATTTGAAATGTATTTTATATTTACCAACTATTTTGTATTATTTAAATATGTATTTTGTAAAAAAAAATTATCAGTATGCGATCAGCCGCGCGAGAAGCCGGACGTATCTCTGCGCACGATTTAATTAAAAAATATATACATTCTATTGAAACTTTACTGTTTATTAGAATATAGGTACTCGTGTATTGAAAAAATATTTTAAAGGTATTCGAGTACTCCCTCTAAAGTCGGATGCTCGCCGCGAATGTTACGTTACGACGAAATGCTCCGGTCAGTCTCCACCTTTATATATTTATTTTTAAATCCTTACCTTTCAATAACTCTTTCTTTTCTTTTCAAAACCATGCATTTATTTCGAAGAAAAACTTACTTTTCAATACAAAAACGTTATTTTAAACAAAAAACTCAATTAGGTGCGTCAAATTTTACTTGGGTTTAAAGAAAATTAAGTTGCGATTTATCGTATATTGCGCATTAAATGGGAAACAAATAAAATGGAACATGCACACATTGTTTGATTTCAGTGTTTGTGAAGTATCTACATTAAGAAGGTTTTAATTATTTATTACATCCTAGTTGCTTCATTTTTAAACTACATATATTTAAACATACACATATTTAAGCTCAATATACAGAATGGAAATTATATTATTATTATTATTATTTGCATTCCTATCTTGATTTCCTTCTACGCAAAAATGTAGATAAACGGAGTTGCTTGAAAAGTAATGTGACGACACATGACACTCTTCTATATTTGCAAACAAGAAAATTCCAGTTTGCTTTCTTTTTACATTAAAATAAAAAGCTTGCTACTGTCAGGAGACATAACAGCATTTGGCCTTCTGACAACTCCAAAAACCGGTGATATAATGTCACATGTCGCGTTATTTATAAAACGTAATAATGCTTTCATTTTTGGTAAATTTTTGGAATGTTACAAAAATGATGAGGTTATAAAATGCTCAAGGTGGCAGAACGACAGAAAAACGACAATAAAGTACAATAAAAATAAAACTACGTTTTGGAAATTACAACCCTGACCCACAAATCCTGCGGGTTTCACAGGATTTGTGGATTTTAATCGTTTTAGTGTTGGATTTTTTCTTATATGTATGCTACAATTATTTTTTGACATCTCATCAAAGATGAAGAAGAATATGGAAGTCTGGGCATTTACGGGGCTTACGACCGTCATAGGCTGGTTTAAGTGATCACTTTACACACGTGTAACATTCACCAATTCTACCCATTATTGACAACCACACTACTCAAATTCTTGGAAGTTCTATATATATGAACCAATTTAGAAACCTTGTTCATGAATCACTAGAACTTCACTAGAGACATCTATTGGTGAGATGTAAAGAAGCTTTTTATTAAGCAGAAACTCTTATATTAGTATGTGAGATCCGAATCCTGGATTATAATCACACACATGAGAAACGCCAGAAAATACCATTTTCATTTTTATTATTAAGCTTATAATTTGACCAGATAATTTATTTACAACATTTTGAGTGTGTCCAAATACTTGTTCACAAAATCTGGATTATCTCCAATTACAGGAGTTATTTTCATATTATTTTTTGACATCTCATCAAAGATGAGATGTCAAAAAATAATATGAAAATAACTCCTGTAATTGGAGATAATCCAGATTTTGTGAACAAGTATTTGGACACACTCAAAATGTTATGCTACAATTGCTGAAGACTTTTTTGCAAAAATGGTCCATCTCAAATTTAGTAAACATTGTATGGGCAGAAACAATATAAATATATTTTTCACTAAAAAATAGTTCAATATTATATGTTTATTTGTGAATATTATTGAGAAATCGGAATTTTGAAACGCGCACGCTGCGGCACAACTTCACAGTAATAATTCCTACGGTTATTCTTTCTGTCTCAATATTCTTATGTTCAATGTCAGTCTGGTAGATCATTACATCAATCAATCATACTGGATCAAACATAGATGGCTGTTGTGTACTTAATCACGGAACATCATGAGATGGATCATATATCTATGACTAGATTTGTTGGTTGTCAATCATGGGTAGAATGGTGACTGTTACACGTCTGTAAAGTGAACACTTTACCAGTCCATGACAGGTCGTAAGACCTGTGAATGTTCAGACCTAACTTATAAATGGAGAAACTCGAAATAAATATATGGTTTTGAAAAGAAAAGAGTTATTAAAAGGTAAGAAGTTTAAAAAAATATATGACAAAACATATTTATACGCCAAATTCCAATACAAATTCTTAAACAAAAATCATTCACGGATAAGACGCTTGGCTTTTTGCGTACCGATTATGTATATACCCTTAAAGACGTCTAAATAAATTTTAAGATAATGAAAACAAATTGAATCTTCTATATGCCAAAATAGTATACGTACCTATACAAGTAACTTGTGTTATTAGTGTATTCAATTTCATATGAAAATGAATATCCATATTTATCATTGATATTTAGTTGATTGATTTTTGTTTCATCTGCTTGTTTTCATCTTCTTTTAATGACTTTTAAATCCAGATGATCATTTTTATCCATTGAAACAAAAGTTTCCTTTTGTGCGACACATGTCACAATAGTGATTACCGTAAACAGTTCAACTTAAAATGTTGGACATTGCAATAGCGAAAAGTCATAAACCCCGAAATGCTTGGCCCGGTGCCACGAAATAACGAAATAGTTGTATTTATCGAGTAATTAAATTCGACACCCACACTAAATTATCACATTCCATAAAATTGTATGCAGGTTTCTCACTAGGGATGCATTTATTGTTTATTGCACTTTTAAGGAATAAAATAAAGGAATTAGACCTATTCTTAATGGTATAAAACCTTATAAAAGCTATGATCATGAAATTATTTATTTGAACTTCATGTACAGAAAATAAATAAGTACATTGGAGGGCTTATTGCTTAAAAGTAATATCTTCCCACCGACCAAAATCAGACTAGTGATATTGGTCAAAACGTTTGATACCTTATAATATAAGCTATATTATAGCTGTTTGCTATCAGAGGGTAGATAGTACATGAACATTTAAAAAAAAAACATAAATTACAAATTGATGATAATAAGGAAGGCAAATGAAAAGGGGAGTTTGGGGAAGGAGACAGAGAGAAAAACTAAGGGATGAAGTTTGATGGACATGTCTCAGACGCTTTATAAAAGTTTTTAAGAGGATGCATTTTTTACAAAGAGAGGTAACTAATTCCATAGTCTGGCCGCTGGACAGAGAAAGAATTGCTGAAAAAATATGTGTTATGGCAAGGAATGGAAAGTGTTCTTTCTTGGGAAGAACGAAATGATAGACCATGATCTGAGAGATATATAAAGTTTTCAGCAAGATATTTACGTGCATTGCGGTAATTATTTAAATATTAATCAATTCTAACAGCTGAAAAGGTAGTAAGTCGCTAGCGTGTCTGTTAAATCACAATATATATTTTTATAAATTGTATGGCAAGATAAAATATGGTTGTAATTTGACTCTTTAAGTACGATAATTGATTTTACATATTTCTACGAAAAGTGTTATTAATAATCCATGGAAAAATAAAGTATTAAAATAAAATATTTACATGGCAATTTCTTGTTATATGGATAGATTTAAAAAATAATTTTTTAATATACCTACATATCTAATTATATAATGATTTTTTAATGATATTTTTTTTACCTTGTCGAAAACCCTACCATGGGAAAATCAATAACAGTTGACTCTAAAATTGAAAAACAATAACAGATTTGCATTTAACGAGAGAAACATTGGGATATATTATTTTTGTGAATAATTTTATGAAATAACAAGAAGTGTGTGTCAATTTGTAAAATATTGAATTACTTGAATCTATCAAAACATCAGTGATATTTTTATAAATTTCCATCTAGCAAAAAATTGGATCAATTATCAAAGAATATTGAAAAACATTAATGGGTTATTAAAAACATTATTAAAAACATTAATAAACTAACATCTCATATAATGTAAAATATGCTCGTATAAATATGTATGTACTTATGTAAATAATGTACATTCCAATACGATCAATAATTTTGAAATTGTAATCTTACCAAAGAAAAATACTTAATAACGCGGTAAATGATATTTGTTTTGTGGAATGCTTCAAAAGAAGTATTGAAAAATCTTCAGATCTAATAAAAACTAACGTTTCCAGTGGAAATATGAAGAGGTGTATTATTTTTAGCTTCTGGAGTCTGTAATATATCAGCGCACACACCTTCAACAAATACTGTTCACGTAACGAATTTCAAATAACGTCAATACTGCTTCAAAAACGTACATTCGTTTCTGTCTGAAAAGTCTGTAATTTATACAATAGTTGTTAATATAATTATAGGTCGGTACCTATTGTCCATAGTTAAACTTTATAATTATAGGTAAATAAGTATGTTTTTTGCCTCGGAGATATTTGTTATTATTAATTTTCATATGATTAGAGTTGGAACCAGTACTCAGCCAGTTTAGTTTTCACTGAAAGGTTTTTATATGTTATAACTGATTTTAGTGCACTATTCTTTCTCTTTTCTATAAAACTTTATTAAAATATGATAATTTGTATTTTCATGTGGCAAATATCAATAAAGTTGATATTTGCAGTATAGTTTTACATTAGTAAAATTATACTGACGATAATATTTTTTTTTGTATAATTTTATTTACATACTCGTATTATTCGTAAACAAAGAGCAAATGACATACACTTAAAACTCTACGATGTGATACCACTTTATATGAAGTTGCCAATGAAGCTTTTCGACATTCCGCCAACTCGAAGAGTAAATCAATAAATAAATAAAAATATGAATTCCAAAGTATTTCGCATGCATGATAATCTTCAAATTTAAATAAAAATAAGTACGTTTTTATGTGCCCGAGATATAAATAGGAGAAATAATGGGTTCTATATGAACATTTTGGCATACTCTCCGCTGTATTTTTGTACTCTTCAAATCGTGGGTGTCCGAATCACTTACGCATTAATATCTTAAAGCATGCAATATGAAATAATATTATATCTCTGTTGACGTATTTACTTTGACCATTCACTTAAAAACAGGCTTGAAAATAGTCTTATTACATTTTTTTCGTATTCAAGTTACCCAGTTCATTTTAAAAATAAAGGTAGATCTTTGCAAGAAATATGATGAATTATAATTTTCTTATAATAGAGGTCAGCAAATATCATATTTATAGGTCTAATTGGCAAATTATATATTTATTTATTTTAAATAAGAAAATTCTAAATACAGTTCTTGTTAAAACCTGTAAATAAATAAATGAGACGCTAAGAACCATGTTTATTTAAATTGCAAGACAAAAGAACAATTCGTGTCGTCATCAAGTATGACATCGTTGGTTGTTTCGACCGCAATAATCAAAATCACAAAGCTCGCGACCCCTGTTACCGTATCGTTAAAACTACCGAGGATTTTACGTATGCTGTTGGTAAATACTATAATAACATTAATTTAAAAAATAAATAAAGGACCTACATATTATATACATACTTGTGACATTCTGACAATAATCGGTACGTACGAGTACATTGTTAATGTATTGTACATACATTTTAGGATTTTAATTTTCAAAACTCCCATAATAGTTCAGGTTTAGAATTAAGAAATGAAAATATCAGGAACACAACCAAAATAGAGGATATCATGGATCGCGTGGCAAGACTCAAATGGCAATGGGCATCACATATTGCAATACAGGACCCCAAAAAAATTAAGATGGAGACCTTGGGAGAACAAAAGAGGCGTCTGAAGATCCCAAAAGAGTGACGACATAGTCGTTGTGACGGTAGAAACTGGCTGCAAACAGCAACCGACCGAAGGAAATGGAAGGATATGGAAGAGGCCTATATCCAGCAGTCGAGGACAGAGGGCTCATGAAGAAAGAAGACGATGCCTAAACGTGCAAACGTATTACTGACATTTTTTGCAAGAGAAAAAAAGGTTAAAGTGATGAGGACAAAAATATAGTCAATTTTTATTCTTGTATCATTTAATATGTTACACATCCAAGTAATAAATAGTGAAAAGAAATAAATATACAACTCGTCAAAAAAAAATTAAAAATGTGGAAAAAACTACATAGTTTTTTGTTTTATTATATAAAATTTATTTCCACCAACAAATGTCAATACAAAACTTACATTAAATAACATTACTCATCATCACGTTTGGCATCGGTGTGTAGTATGATTATTAATATAATTATAATTAAAATGTAACTTTGTTTTAAAATCACTATAAATAATTTTTTATAACTTAATTATAATGTCTACCGATTTCGAAGCTAACCGCTTTTATCAACACTGATTATAAAGAAGCGGTTAGCTTCGAAACTGGTAGACATTATTATTAAGTTATAATAAAATATTTATAGTGATTTTAAAACAAAGTTACATTTGAATTATAAAATGGAAAAACATAAAGTTAGTACTTCAAGTATTATTTATTATAACCCTTATCCGCACCTAATGGTGCATAGGGCACTGCATCAAATTGACGCAGTGTTATCTTGATCATTACTTACATGATGGCAAGTTGATCACTCTTGCGCTTCAGAAACCAGTCCAGGGTATATTTAAGTAAATATTACAGTGTTAAATCATTAATATTTATTTTCACCCCCCCCTTGGAATCGAACCCGGGACCTCCAGCACGGTAGTTAAACACGCTGACCATTACACCACGGAGGCTGACAAAAAGTACTTCACTTTTACTTCAAAAAAAGACAAAAGGATACTTCAAGTATAAATTATATAAATATAATTTTATTTTAATTTAGAAATATCAAAAGTACATGTGACATTCATCATGTACATATGTCTTTGTGTGTGTCCTAATTTTTCTTACCGCTTTCTTAGAAAAACAAATCGGTTTTGTTTATACACGGCAGATTAAGAACCCGATTTGAAAACCGAATTTCAATTGACCTACTTTAAATGCAATAAATAAAATTGTATTCGGGGACCAAAGTTAAGAAATTTAATGTGTATTTTCAAGACACCGATGTTTTAAAATATTTAGCTTGATAATAATTAATTTGTTTTTCTTACTGAATATTTGTTTCTGTACAACTGCCACTGGCATATTTATATTAGAAAAACACCATTTATGAGGAAACTATATATCCGAAGGAACTATAATTTAAGATGTAAAACTTCAATAATTTGTCGAGATTTGTAAGTTTAATGCATTTATGAATAATCATCACATTGATAACACAAAATACCAGTGAAACTGCACCCAGCCACATTACCGAAAATTATTGATATTTGTTTTCTTTTGATACACTGTCCGAAACATTTATTTATGCCTAGACTAATGTCTAGGCATAAGTAAATGTTTGTAAGTAATACTTCGTATTACGAAGTAATACTTCGTTAGTCTTTGCTTTGATATAACAATCATCTAAGTCTTCAATAAAACGATTTCTCTATTATCTACATAATTTCAATTATTAAACTCAAGAACAATGTCAAAACAATAAAAAATATGAACAAAAATAAAATCAAAGAAATATTCACTCCATATTTTGATGTTAAAATGTTATACTTACGTCTTGCACACGTCACACCGCTCGCACCGGTTAGTTCTTCCACTGAGGAGGCTGAAGATACTGATCCAGGAGTGGGAGACAGCAGGGGGGTGACAGGAAGAGCCGAGAATGCTGGAGACACCTCCGTCACACCGGTGTGTGCCTTCTCCCATTTGAAAGCTGCCTTCACTCTCGTCCACTTGGAAATCTTGGCCTTATCATCTCCTTTCAATTCTGATCCCCTGCGCCTTCCTCTGGGCACTTCCAATCTACTGTAATTCTCCGCCTCTTCCAACTCCTCGCCTCCCATGGACCTGCTTCTCTGTTTTCCGACTATGGACTGCCTGATCTTCGATCGCGATGGACTCTTCCATTTTGCTCTCTTAAGACTCGCGTTTCTCCCTGCCGCTAACATGCTGTCCAGCAACGCTTCTGTGTAACCATATTCCTCCTCTAGGTCCATGCACGTGGCTTCATCGCCGATTAGAACGCTTATGTCTGTTGTCTTCGCTCTCTGTATCTCTTTCTCAATCTGCTTGTGCATATCTTGAAGGTTTCTCAAATACTCTATGTCTCTCACTCTCCTCTGCAGCTTAGAGTTTTGATCTTTCAAAGTTAGAAGTTGATCCATCAGCTTGTAGAGTTTGTCCAGGTGATCGAAGGCTTCGTCTGTAGCCACAATGGCAGTCGCAGTCGAAGCCGATCTTTCCGAGAGAGACTGGAGTTCGGGCGAGGCGGGCCCTTCGAGCCGAAGCCTCTCAGAAAGGTTTTCGCAAAACTGACGCGGATCATCCTGCTTCTTGCTGTTTGGCTCAGATTGTGGTAATGCGGTGAGGCCACGAGGCAACTCCTTGTGTTTAGCATCGAATCTTCTTCTATGAAGAGGCAATAGTTCAGGTTTGGTGATCTCACTAGCTGCATCTGATGATTTCTTTCTACTTTTTACTAATTCTTGATTTTCACTTTTGAAATTCGACGGCTTATCCATTTTGTAAAATAATAATTATCTTACTAACGCATCACATGAATATTTTTCAGATAATATCGCTAATTTTGTACCTGTGTACAAAACAAGCAATCTTCTTTATCATATGACACATGGAAAATATCGTGCGTTTTCCACGCTGAGGTAGTATTCTGATATCCCAATTAGTCCCTCCTACTTTTGTATGTCCAACATAAACAAACCATTCTGGCGAAGTCGGCGAACTTTAAACAAAGCGAGGGGAATAAAAGTCCAATAATAATATGTTGTGAACCGATTTAGTAGCCAAGTCAAGTGTGGAGAATCCTGTCGGCGGCGGAGCACGTGTACACAGCACACTACATAATGTACCTACATATTGTACAGTCCACACAACACAACGAGCCGAGACTAAAATACTGACATCATTCTAAGCTATTATTAATTTCACTTGTATGCATTTCGCCTTACCCGAACCATCGAAGCGACCTAAGAAAATTGACTAATTCGTCACGAATAAACACACAGCACTACCTATATTGATATCACATGAAAACTCACTTGTTGCAAGCAATAATTTGATGCCTTGTTTATTAATTGTTTTGGAAAGTATATGAACAGTGGAATAGAACGGTACAACATGTCCACAATCACAGTTAAGAGTCGCCGGGGTATTAGTGAGTATTAAGTGAATGAGGGACACCGACGCCAAGTGACTCCGTCGCGACGCCGACGCAACACTGAGCGTTCCTGCTCGGCGGACTCAATGGACGGTTTTCATTTACCCAGTTTTTATTTTTAGGAACTGCGGGCGCGTTGAACCAGTTGAACCGGAGATTACCGCGATTTTTACCCTTTTTACCTTGACAAATTCGTGAACTCATTTCTTCATTCTTCCGAGAAGCAGGAATTCTTTTAGGATGTTTTTTTCAGTTTTTTTTAAATCATTTTTCATCAGAAGACACTGAAACTTTATTTATCTTCTTCTTCTTCTTCTTTTGCTTAGTGTAGACCTTGTGACCTGTTTTTAAGAGGGATTAGCCTCCTGCGATGTCGATTCACAGCTGCCAATCCAGCTCTTTGGTGGTCTGCCCGGGAGTCGTCTACCTAGGGGTTTATTTATCATTTTAACTAAATATATTAACATTATTAATTTTGAGTGTATCCAAATACTTGTTCACAAATCTGGGTTTCTCCACTTAATTTATGTGATTAATCATATTCGTATTTCTATTACCTCCAAAATTTTTGAGAAATGTGTAGAATGGTGAATATTACACGTGTATAAAATGTCCGCCTTCGTAGTGTAATGGTAAGCACGCTCGACTACCGTACTGGAGGTCCCGGGTTCGATTCCCAGCGGGGGTCAAATAAAAATAAGTGATTTTTCACTCTGATATTAATTCAATATTACCCTGGAATGGTACTTGAGGCAGAGGGCTGATCACCTTTCCTTCGTGTGTTAACTATCAAGATAACACTGCGTTTACATGATGCAGTGCCCTATGCACCATTGCGGTGCGAATAGGGGTTTCAAAATGAAGATGAATGTAAAATGATCGCTTAAACCAGCTTATGACAGTTCGTAAATATCGTAGTCGACAGCCCCGTTAATGCCCAGACTTCCATATTCTTCTGTATCTATGCTGAGATATCTGTAAAAAATCTTTATTTTACAGTCGTCAAAAACGAATAAAGCTTTTGCTTAGTGAGAAGTAATAAAAACCCGTAACAGAGTATAAATGTGTCGATACAGATTTAACGCCAAATGATTCAGCGATTTAAGTTCACAGCATGCAGAGAATTGCACATTTTCAACATTCCCGCGCTAATTATGCTATTTCTGAATAATACAGCTGTTCTCAAATATAATTGTTTACAATAGAACCTCGCCTCTTGATTCGAGGGACCTAGCTGCTTGACAGGCGCCGTGGCGTAGTTGGGTAGACGCTTGACTGCGAAACTGGCGTCGCGGGTTCGATTCCCGCTGTTTGCAAAAAAATTTAAGAAAAATTTATTTTCAATTGGTCTGTGTGTTTGTGATGTATTTTTCACATTTACCTTCCCTATCCTTGCTATCCTACCTGCAGACAAGCATCTAAAATAAACGCTATGCGGGTTATTCATTTTAAAAAATTTAAAAATAAGTATAAAAAAATAAAAACTGGAAAATAAAAACTCTTTTTCAGGTGGAGAAAAAACATTCAGATTTTACCTAAAAAGATCTGTTGCACAGTAAAAAGTTCAATAAGTGGCATGATATTTATTTTTAATACATTTTACTATATTTTTAAACTTTAAAAATGATCTCCTGAAAAATGAAGTTTTTTGATATATGACGTTGTTGAAAGGAGTGAGCGATATGTCAAAAAAAAAGTGAACGTAACCACCTTCGTTAAGCATAACGAGATTTCCAATGATAATTTACCTCTGTGTTTCTGTGCAATATTGCAAAAATTGACTCCGGTGTATTTGACGAAATAAATTGCATCTTTTATTTGTATGAGAAAAAATACTAATTAATTGTATGCTTTAATAATCCTTGAAAGTCTTACAAATTGAAGCGATGTTTATAGTAACGTGCCAAGTGGTCTATTCTACAGACGAGTTTTTTTACTGTCCTACTTTAAAATGTTTAATATTAATCCCATTTTCTTTACAAAATAAGCATGACGCCATATCTGTTTTACAAAAGCCACATATTTACCAACAGTCAACCAAACATATACAAAGCTTTGGATAATATTATTGTGCTTCCAAAACCATCATGATTATAATAATATTAATCAAAGCAGTGTTTATAGAATTAATTGTGAGATTCGTGACGCACTTCATACTGTCAAAACAAATAAATTTTAACAGGCTTTTTTGAAGATATTTCCATTTAAATAAGGGTAATTTTTAAAAACACTGTTAATTGGGAAGGGATTATATGGAAGAAGAACTAGAAAGGCGAAGAGCTGTAGGATGGACTGCATTTTATAAATTATACCTAAAATATCCTAAAATTCTCAAACATTCCTTGTCATCTGAGGAATACATTCTATGCATGTGTAGGTACTCCCAGTGCTCACCTATAGATTCAAGACATCTGATCTAATGAAACGAATTATATGTACATAAACTCCAGGTAACACAAAGAATAATTAATGGAGAGAAGGATGTTAAACATATCACTTAAAGACCGAAAAACGAATGTTTGGATAATAGAAAAGACCAATATAACTGTGGCGCAAAGAATCGCGGAACAAAATTGGAACTGGGCAGGTCATATAGCACGTATGTCTGATGATAGATGGACGAAGAAGGTGCTTGACTGAAGGCATAGAACAGGAGGCAAAAGCGTGGGTAAGCTCCAGAAAAGATGGTCCGATGATATTAAGAAAATGGCGGGCTTGCACTGGAAGAGATGCGTTGAAGAATTGCGTCTTACAGAGAACTGTTGAGGTCCAAGAGGGAGATCTTTGTTTCACTGGACACATGAAGAAGGCTAAAGGAGATAAGGTAAGGCAATTTTTAAAATAGTTTAAAACGTGCAATTTAACTATTTAAGCAATTTCATTAATTCGCCTTTCAACGTATTTAAAGCGTTATTTCGAATTTCTCTGTAAATATTATAAATAAATATAAAGTGGCGCTAGCTTCAGTCAGATGATTTGATTTATAATCTTTCTGATTAATAACTCCATAATTTATCGTGTGAACCTCTTTAGAGAAGCCTCGAAACTATTCGTGTGTATATTGAACAAAAACAACAAACAATCCATCATCTCGGAGTTTGGCATTCGGTCCGGACATAAACTAGAACATAATATAATACTATGTGCGAAATAGTTTTTCGTTTTTTGATAACTTTTTTTTTTTAATCACTATTTTCAATCGCCGCAGAATTGTAGTGATTAGCACCACTATTGCACCTACATTCCATATCGCTCACTCCTTTCAAGAACGTCATAAATCAAAAATCGTCAATTTTCAGTTGCGCATGTTTTCGGAATGCCCAGAAAATGTACTATATCCCAGTAAAAGAGGCATTTTTTTAACTTAATATTTACCCGCTACATGGCAGAAAGTGTTGTTTTTGCATTTTGAAGAAAAGGTATTGTTTCATTTTTTTTAAATATACAACATATTTTTCAAATAGAGAAAAAACCTTCAGGTTTTACCTAAAAAGATCTGTTACACAGAAAAAAGTTCAATAAGTGGCTTGATATTTATTTTTAATACATTGTATTATATTTAACTTTAAAAACGTTCTCCTGAAAAATCAAGTTTTTTGATTTATGACGTTCTTGAAAGGAGTGAGCGATATATCATAATGAGGAGGCGAAATTTGTAAATGAATGATTTTTTGCATTCGCTTTGATGTTAACTCTCTTTGATTGTATAAAAATAGTATCTGCAATCTAAATTCCTTTAAATTTAAAATCGCTGCAGCAACATCGTTAAATTATATAAACACAAAACATTTTATATTATGATGTATCTTGCAGTTTTGTGTTAACCTACCTAATATTTAGCGCCAGATAGCCATTTTTGGCTGAAAGGCTTCTTCAAGGAAAAAAAAGGGGACGTCAATAATAAAAAGGTCCAAGTAATAAAAGAAAACAGGTGTTAACTTGCTTTTACCTAAACACATTAAATATATGTTCTTTACCTTTATTCGCACTTAATTGTGCATATGGCAAAGCATCGTATTAAAACATTAAAACAGTGTTGTCTTGATCGTCAATTACATGAAGGCAATGTGATCAGTCTGCGCTCTAGGATGAGGGCGATATAAATATTGGGGTGAAAAATCATTATATTTTATTTGGAACGAACTGAGGACTCTATCACGGTAGCTATCCGCGCTTACCAACCATTTTCCATGCCTTTGATTTCAGGAGACTGCAGAAACCTGGCTTTGAGCTCACTCAAATCCTTACGGGTCACGGTGGGTTCATGAGCTACCTACATCGTTTCAAGATCTCCGAGATCGACAGCTGTACGTGTGATGATGAGATACCTCAAGATGTCCCTCACCTGTTGATGCTTTGCCCCCTTTTCAGCTTTCAAAGACAACAGCTGGAGGCGCGTTGCAGGAGCCTGGGCGAGGATCTATCCAACATCGAATCCGTGATAGTTCATAAGGAACTGTCACGAGAGGTAGTATCATACATGATAAAAATAGTGAAGGACATTGGTAACATAAACCAAATTAGGACACAAAATGCCGAACCCTCTTCTAGTGGAACGGAAGGTCTGCTGATGACAGTCAACAGTCCGCCTTCTCCTGAGGAGTTTTACGTGGTTTCCTCCCAGCAATGAGCAAATGCAGAGAAGTTCCTATTTGACCCACACTAGATGATCCCTCCTGTTCCCAACACAGATTCAAACAAAAACATTCTTAATTAGCTAGAAGAAACAAAAATCCACTAAATGATCTATAAACCTTGTACATAATAAGCAAGGTAAATAATAAATGCAATTCCCATCTAAAAAAAAAAAAAAAAAAAAAAGCTATCAGCGCTAACCGCTACACTACGAAGGTGAAAATTTTGCTGATACTTAAAAGTATTTGTTAACCCCTATATACCCACACAGTGCATAGGGCATCCCATCGGACAGACATGATGTTTACTTAATTATTATTCCTATAAAGAAAAGGTGATCAGTCTAACGCTCCAGGATTTATGTTGGAAAAAAAGTGTAATATATTTGATGAGATAAAGATAATGTCAGTAGAGGGCCTCAGCGTGAATGACATTAATGCGATTTGAGAAGGCAAACGGGAGATAAGAAAAATAGAAGCAATAGTGCATACCCGCCTCTAAGAAATTGTACGAATCCTCTTAGTAAAGTGAATTTTACGATTACCCATTATTTAATATCATCCTAAACCTTAAAAATTAAAACTACATAAAACTATTCTATAGCAAGTGTCATCAAAAGGTAAGATAAGAATTTGGTAATTAGTATTAAAATTTACAATAAACCTACACGTTTATTATCGTTGCCATGGGTGATATAAGAAAACAATATAATTAATGTTTTATTTGATTGAATTAATGAAAAGGTTATTCAAATTATGGCTCGTATCATGAACATGATCAATTAGGTACCTACTGATTTGATCCACGCATTCCACAATATTTCAGCGTTGCAATACATAATGAACTTGTATTAAATCTACCAAAATCGATTAGAATTGAAATTTACGGACAGCAAAAACACACTTTGAATCCACAATCTACTTTTTTTTTTTTAATTCCACTATCTTATCTACAATTTTACCTTCATCTAGACTGGCAACACAGCAATTCTTATTATCTATTAAAATTATCTATGGCATATGTCATTTATGTTTTCGATAAGTTCAAACATCAAACTTAAATTTAATTCTTTCGATATTTCCTTTAATCAGAACGAGAGTTTTAATTTACAAATAAAATGGCAATTGAAATTGAATCTGCGGAGTAAGTTACATATTTTTCTTAACCGCCACAAAAATGCTTGACTTTAAAAATATATATGTTTATTTTGCCGATACTAATTGAATTTCCCATTTTTCAGTGTTATACGTCTCATCCAGCAATATTTAAAGGAATCTAACTTAACCAAAACCCTCCAAACTTTACAAGTAAGTGTAGTTTCCCTTGCGTCTGGTATCAAACTCGACCAAACATAACCTTAAAATCACTCTTTCAGGAGGAGACGGGTGTTTCACTGAATACTGTAGATAGTGTGGATGGATTTTGTGCAGATATTAACAATGGACACTGGGACACGGTTCTCAAAGCCATACAGTCCTTGAAACTGCCCGATAAGAAGCTAATAGACCTCTACGAGCAAGTTGTCTTGGAGCTCATTGAGCTTAGAGAACTCGGTGCGGCGAGGTCACTGCTGAGACAAACAGATCCTATGATCATGTTGAAGCAGCAGGAGGCTGAGAGATACGTTCATCTAGGTAATTATTTCATTTATGTTTTGTCAACCTTTATTCATGGTTCAGAATGGAACATAACAAATTTATATTTCCTGTTAGTTCCATTTTTAAATCTTCCCTTTTACAGTGGTGGAAGTGGGAAATTTCACCAACTGCAGTAGAAAATTATAGACCTCTCTAGTTCCTAACCAGAAGCTGTACGGCTGTCCAAACTCAAAACACAGTAAGGGACATTTTTTTGTAGTACGTTTCTACCTAGTCCAAAAATGCAATAAAAAAACGTACTACAAAAAAATGTCCCTTACTGTGTTTTAAGTTTAAGGTTTGGACAGCCGTGTAGTTCCAATGTAAAATTATATATTTAAAAAAAAAAACACATACTAATTCAATATTATTAGCTTTATTTAACGAACAGATGTTTTCATCTACAGGTGAAAAGTAAAACTCACCTGTAGATGAAAACATCCACATGGTGTCGGGTTGTGGTCCAGTGGTTAGTGTCGTGGACTGTTGAGTCCAAGTTTCTCGGTTCGAACCCATTCTACCACAATTTGAAACCTATTTCTAATAATGAGTCGCTTTGGCTCACAGAAATAGTATGAAATTGAAGGATTTTTGAAAAATAATGAAAACAAAAATATAACTCTTTTTTTTTAAATTACATCTATAGTTTTCGAAACTAATTTGTTTAATGAAATAAAACTCATTGAGTGTAATATAAGTGGTTAATTTTAAATAAATAATGTCAAATTATTAATTCCTTGCAGAGAATCTGCTGGCTCGATCGTACTGGGACCCGCGTGAAGCATACCCCGAGGGCGCCACTAAGGAGAGACGCCGGGCGGCCATTGCGGCCGCGCTGGCCGGAGAGGTGTCCGTGGTTCCATCGTCCCGCCTGCTGGCGCTGCTGGGGCAGGCGCTCAAGTGGCAGCAGCACCAAGGTCTTCTGCCGCCAGGTAAGGAACTATTGGGCTGTTACCACTGAGGAAAAACTTCGCATCCTACCTGACATAAATACCAGATTTTAACCCATTTTTTTTTATAAATCTAAGCAGTCTCGTACCCCTACAATGGCACAATTTTAACTTGTTTCACTATACTTCTGAGATAATTATGTTTTAATTTTGATTTTAGTTTTGATTTCCACTGTCTTGTAAAATATGCATAGTACGTTCAATATTTTTTATTTGAAACATTATGATTAAATTGAATAAATCTTGAATAAGCCTTGTGGCCTGTTTTTTACAGGGATTAATAAGCCTGCAATAAGTCAATCCATGGACAAATCACTTATTTTTGTATTAGTGCGTATTCTTTGCGTTATTTAGATACTTAAATTTTAAGAAATTTTAGAATTTCAGAAAACATCTTGGCACACACATATTTAAAAAAGTTTATAAAAATGTCATTGGGAGAAATATAAATTACCTTAGGATTGCCTTTTTTTACTAGGAAAAACACAAAAATACTTGAAATAAATGAAAATAATGAAAATATAAATATGATTTTTTCAAAGTATTGGCCCTCGCCAGTTACACATTCTTCCCATCTTCCTGGCATGTTATGAATTTCTCTCACTCTAACCCTAATCCACACCTAATGATGCATAGGGCACTGAAGCAGTGTAATCTTGATCATTAAATACACTAAGGAAAGGTGATCAGCCTTCCGCTTCAGGTACCAGTTCAGGGTCATATTGAATAAATATTAGACTGAAAAATCACTAATATTTATTTATGTTATGAATACCCTGCCAATAAAAGTCCTCGAGGCAAACCAGTTGTCGATCCATTTTCAGATGTCATCAGACAAAATGAAGTGCAGCTTGGCAAGTCCATGGCTCATTGATGAAAACAAGTGGTAGTCGGAAGGGCCAACCCTGGTGACTTTGGTATATTAGGGAAAATTAGAAATATGTTAGTCTAGGGATATAATTAAACGAATATAATTGTCTTGTATTTTAAGATTATTTTTACAATTGTTTTCAAACATTTAACTCTTACCACTCTGTAGGCCAGACATTCTGGCCCGTATGATTCTAGTAGGCAGCTCCGTGGGCCACAATGTATGGCCTGGCGTAGGCATAACTCTAATCACTGATTTCTCTATCACCCAAGTATATTCTACCAAAAAATATAAATACCTTAACCAAAAAAAAATTACGGAAAAATCATTAAAATCATACGAACAGCGAAAATGGGTTATATGTAAATCGCGTAAAAATCTGTGACAGTTCGACCCTGCGCGTCGTATGTATATGAAATTAGATGCGTAGCGTCGAGAGTGAGACAGATATAGGGCATGAATATGGCGCGGACTCAAGAAAAATCAGGGATCTGTTCTTTTATTTATCCTTGTAATGTTACAAATTATTAGTCCGATATTTCAACAGATGTGATAAGACCAAGGATTGATGTATTATTTTATCCAAAGTTCCTGACCATGAAAAAATCCCTTGAAGTTGAACTGAGGTTCGAAACTTGGAGCAAAGTAAAAACACATACGCTTATGTCAGCCGCGTACGGGGAATGTTTTGTGAAAACACATACGGTTATGCGAGCCGCGTGGATCCGGTTAATTAACATGGTCATACGAATTGCCAGACAGAGTGTCCCAAAATTAGGGAGCCAAAATATTTATTTTAATGGTAGAAAAACGTCGCATTTTTTTAATCAGAGTAGAATGGAAAGGGTTATAGTTAATAAATTGATTATATGCTTCTAGGTACCACCATTGATTTGTTCCGGGGTAAGGCGGCCATCCGGGACCAGGAAGACGAACAGTTCCCCACCCAGCAGTCCAAGGTTATCAAGTTTGGGCAGAAATCCCATGTAGAATGTGCCAGGTAAAAATGAGCTTTTCTTACTTGCCACCGGGTTATGTCATGTGTCATTACACGTCTTCTTCTGACATTTTTGAACACATTGGAGTATCCGCCAACCCGGTTTTGTCTCCTAAAGTAAATCTTGCTTGTACCATAACGCATTTACACAATCTTACTTCACCAACTGCATTGGTTACGCTTTCCCGAAAAAGTTAGTATATACTCTGTCTCTTCTACTTCTCAAACCCTTATCCGCACCCCAAGGGTGCATAGGGCACTACGTCATAAACGCAGTGTTATCTTGATTGTTAACGTATGAAGAAAAGGTGATCAGCCCTCCGCTTCAGGTACCAGTCCAGGGTGATATTGAATAAATTTATTCAATAAACTCCGTCTACTCATGTATAAATCAATACGTGATATAACTCCAGAGTATCTAAAAGAGCTGTGTATTCGAGACGAATAAGTTGATAGACATCTCACTCTTCGATCAGTTACAAGTGCTTTGGGCAAAATGATCTTACCAGGTCGCAACCAGCGCACTAAATTTGGCGAGCATGTCTTTGCTGTTGCGGGACTGATGACGTGGAATGCTCTTCAACCATAGTTAGAAATAGTGAAAGTGAGATGATCTTTAGAAAAAACTAGTAATGCATTTGTTTGCTAAATCATTTCCACTATCTTCTTCTACCCAATTCATTCATAGTGAAGCGCCCTTGAGGGTAGTATTTTACGAAAATGGCATTTTATAAATTATCCAAAAATTTTATTGTTATTAATCTTTCCGCCTCCATTGTGTAATGATCAGCACGCTTGGCTACCGTTCTGGAGGTTCCGGGTTCGATTCCCAGGGGGGTGGGCAAATAAGTGATTTTTTCACTCTAATATTTATTCAATACATATTAACCCTGGACTGGTGCTGAAGCAATTCCCTTTGCGCCATTGGGGTGCGGATAAAAGTTTGAAGAAGATGAATCATTACCACATTGGGATGGCCTGTTAAGGCACCGAGTGGCAGGCTTCCGGGAGAGGCTGATGAGGAGCTCCAACCTCATCACAAAGCGGCTTATGGAGCACAGATGGGGGCTGGACATGTGGCGGCACTGGAGCACAGTGCTGCGTTTGCCAGCGAGCTAATGTTCATCTACATCTCTCCAAATTTCTTTTTTTTCTTTTTTTTTTTTTTTTCACTATCTTATTTGTTCATTATTTTTAATTTCATTGTATAAAAAAAATGTAAAACATATATGGCTGACTAAGTATTGCACCCACCACTTAGTCAAGCTGGAATAAAGAGGTATTATTATTATTATTATTATCACCAATATTTTATCTTTTATAGATTTTCTCCCGATGGGCAATACCTAGTAACAGGGTCAGTGGATGGCTTCATCGAAGTGTGGAACTTCACCACTGGCAAGATACGTAAGGATCTCAAGTACCAGGCGCAGGACAGCTTCATGATGATGGAGCAGGCTGTGCTCAGTGTCGCCTTCAGTCGGGACTCCGATCTCCTGGCCAGTGGATCCCATCACGGCAAGATCAAGGTACGTACACACCCAGTCCTCATTTAACTTCTTCATCTTCTTTTTGTAGATCCTAGGGATCTGTTTGTGCCTCCGCATGTCCCTCTTGGGATGTCGACTCCCAGCTGTCTTTCCATCTTTTCGGAGGTCTGCCTGGGGGTCTGTGTCCTTCAGGGTTGCCTTGAAGGGCGATACGTGGAATTTAACTAATTTATTTTACTTATTTTAATTAATTTAATTAATCAAACTAATTTTACTCATTTAACTAATAGTTTAAATCTGATTTCATATATTATTTTTAATAATAAAGTAAAACCCTGGGTTAAGAACTTAATTTGTTTCTTAAATATGGGATCTGTACAAAGGAACTCAGTTTGTTCCTTAATCTTATGAAAGATGCCAAAAAGTTTGTCTTTGTAATGAATCTTCTATACTTAACACTGTTTCAGTATTATGCGGTAGTATCGGGACTAACTGAAATTGCATGCAGTATTAGTGTTCCGAAAACTTTGCTTTTTCTCTTTCATAAAACACAGATGTGTCAACCTTTTATTTCTTAAAAGTGTTCTTATAATCTGAAGCAATTATATTCATAACAAATAATGTAAAATTGATCACTTTATTCTGGGTCCCGAGTAAAACACCCTTTATGACATACTTTGTGATGGAAATTCTATTAAAAAAATTTTTTTAAGATAATTTTTTTAAATAAATTTCGCCTGGCGTAAAATGTACAATTACATTTTATATATTAACACATTGTTATCGGGCGGTTTTTTTTTTATCAACCCCGACCCTAATTAGTATACTAATATATAAAAAGTCATATATGTACTATTATATAATAATAATGGTGCATAGGGCACTGCGTCATATAAACGCAGTGTTATCTTGATGGTTTACACATGAAAGAAAGGTGATCAGCCCTCCGCTTCAGGTACCAGTCCAGGGTAATATTGAATAAATATTAAAGTGAAGAAATCACTTATATTTATTTTACCCTTCTTGGGAATCGAACGGTACCTCCAGAACGGTAGCAGAGCGTGCTGACCATTACACTACGGAGGCGGACAATGTATATATATGTACTAACCACAAGTGTACTAAATGTAAATATATATATATATATATATAAAGTGTAAGTAAATATATGTACTAACCACAAATAACTGCAAACCCAATTCCGATCTGTACAATGTTTTTTTGGCATCTCTCAATGTGTTGTCATAATTTTTTTAACAATCTTAATACAAATATTCTAAAATCCATTTGTACCCCGATGTTCCACTGCATTGAATAATATAACATTTTAAAATTGAAAAAAACTTTAATTCATTAATAGACACGTAGAATACTTTACTCCACTATACTCCCATCGAGTCAGGCGTAGCAAATGCATATGACAAGTATTTCGGAGAGGAGAGAGCAAAAATCTCTACAAACAGGTTTATACAAAATACTTGTCTGTACAGCTTTTTGTGTCTCACAAGCACCTATTACTGCGCTTTTGTGACTACATGTCAGTATAGTATATCAGGTTTTAATGTGTTTTTAGATTTGGAAAGTGAGTACGGGACAATGCCAGCGCAAGTTTGAGAAAGCACACACCAAGGGAGTAACGTGTCTGCAATTCAGTCGGGACAACTCTCAAGTTCTCTCAGCTTCATTTGACCACTCAATCAGGTGACTACATATTATAATTTGGTCATTTTAACCAGTTGCCAGTCCACCCCGAGCGTAACTGGGGCAAGTAGTTTGTGTTGCATTGATGAGTCCGAGTGCTGCTCGGGCAAATTGGTTTTGATTTGCCCGAGCCAAATATTTATGTATTTGTTTTTATTGACTAACCCGAGCAGTGTTCGGGTAGTCCTGTTTCGAGTTGTTTGGTGATGATTTCCTGCACCGACAAATTTTCTCGCCAAAATTCGACTATAAGTGGTTAAAATTGATTTTATGAGTTATGTCCATGAATATTAGTGTTTAGAAGCTATGAAATATTATAAACGAAAGCAGTTACTAATACCTATTCAAGTTTTTTACATTTATCAATGTTTTTATTGTGTGATTCCAGAATCCATGGTCTAAAGTCTGGGAAGACCTTAAAAGAGTTCCGTGGTCACACCTCCTTCGTGAATGAAGTCGTGTTCTCGTCAGATGGGCATAATTTACTTAGGTAACCATTTATTTTAAGAAAATGACACATTTAATGACAATCTCTAATGTCCATATCTCATAATGGAATTGAAATTTCAAGCAGATATAGTTGAATTGACACAAAAATTCACTCATACACTGAAATTAAATTCTGCAGTTATATTTATTTAAGGCATCTATCACATAGATACACCCCTGGACAAAAAAATTTACGAGTCCTCAAAAAAACTAAAATTGACACATAATGAATTATTCTTGATATTTATTTAGTTTTTTTTGTATTGTTTAACATATGTGATGACTACTCGTTACTTCAAGGTTAAAATGAAAGATCTTACTCATGAATTGTACTTAGAAATTGCCATTATATACCAGGTATCAGATTATCCGAACCTTAGAGACCCATAACGGTTCATTTATGGTCGAGTGTTTGTGATGGAGTAATAAAAGACATGTAATTTTTTTATTCATATTTAAGAAGAAGGTTCTAATCGCTTTATTTTAAATTAAGGTATTTTACATTTAAACATATTTATAACATTTAAAAATATTTAATACTTAGTGAATTCACCTTTATTTTTTATAACATGTAAAATTCTATTATTTAACGAAGCGTAAAGCGAATCTTAAATTTCTGATGTTATTTCTTCTTCCTAAACTTGAATCAAGTTTTTTTTTAATTCCTCAATGTTTTTTTATTTTTTTTTCCCAACTTTTTTTTTCATAATCGCCCATAAATTTTCTATCGGGTTCAAATCAGGACTATTCCCGGGCCACGTCAACGATTTTAAGCCAATTTTATCCTTGTATTCAATGATCTGTAAGAAAAACAATAAATTATTTATCAAGTGGTCTACAAAGTGCATTAAAAAATAAATATTTGTACTCACAGTGCGGGCTCTATGGCACGGCGCCAAATCGTCCTGAAAAATCGGGTCCGCGGTATACTGCGTAATGTCCTCGATTGTTGGAATAAGATGGTTTTTCAGCACTTTTTTGTACTGGATGGCATTCATCGTACCCTTTTTAAAATTTAGAGGTCCCAAACCGTACGCTGTCATGCACCCCCAAATCATGACGTAGGGTGAATGTTTAACGGTTCGAGGGACGCACGACGGATGGTATTTTTCCCCAAGTTTTCGTCGAACTATCTTTATGCCGTCTGGACCAAAAAGGTTGAATTTTAATTCATCGGAGAAAATAACATTTTGCCAATCCTCCAAGGTCCAATTCTGGTGCTCCTTTGCCCAATCCAGTCTAGCCTTCTGCATTTTGTTCGTCAGTAATGGTTTCTTTGCGGGACTTCGTGCTTGGAAACCATGCTCCAACTGCCGCCTGAACACTGTTTTTACTGAAAATGTTGATTAGCTAGTAGACTGCACCTCTGCGTGTATTTTAAGTGCCGTTAAAAATCGATCGCGCTTAACATTTTTTTTTATTAAGCGATCATCTCGGGCAGATGTCGCGCGCCCCCATCCGCTTCCTTTTTTCCGTTCTATGGATTCAGTTTGTTGGAATTTTTTAAATAAAAACCTCACTGCACCTTCTGAATACCCAACTCGACGAGATATTTTACAATTAGATATGTTTTGCTGCGACAGTGTGATTATTTTGGATTTTATCGCTATCGACATTTGCTTTGCACTTTCCATGATTGTTGTGTTATGTTCCCTCAAACGCGGGTAAAACAAAATTGTTGAGACATTTTAAAATGTAAATATTCTAGAAAGGTGACACAAAGTGTCTTTAATTTATTGAACAAAAGAAAGAGGTATCGATAAAGGATTTCTTAGAAAAAGAGTTCAGTAAAGTCAAGGCGTGCGGTAGCAAGTAAACTCGTAAATTTTTTTGTCCTGCGGTGTATATCTACCCATATAACTACCTTGAAACGAGGACTCGTTCCCGATAGATTCCTTAGAAAAGAGGTGTCTACTTGCTGACACTGTTTTTATTTCAATTTAAAATGGACATATTGACTGCCCCAAACCAAGCTGGATAAATTTTAATGTACCTATGAGATGTCTTCACCATTTTGATATATTTTTCACTCTAATTTGCAGCAAAGATGTTTGAAAAAATACATGACTCATTTAACAATCTGCAATGTGTTAATTAACACTATTGTAATAATATATTTAATACATGTTTTAAAATACCAGAATGTAGTAACAACATAGATGGATCTTCAAGATATATTTTTTTGGAATGTTTATATCATGAAATTATTTATTTTCTTTTCTATTTACACATTTTTTCATTACAAGGACTGTTGTTTTAAATAAATAAATCAATTAAAATATGTACTATATTCTGGCAGAAATGTAAATTTTTAATATATTTCATATACTAATTTCTTCCAGTGCTTCCTCCGATGGGACAGTGAAGGTTTGGTCAGTGAAGACTACAGAATGTACCAGCACTTTCCGGCCACTCGGTGCCGCAGACCTGGCAGTCAACTCCCTCCACCTGGTCCCCAAGAACCCTGACCATTTTGTGGTCTGCAATCGGAGTAACACAATAGTCATCATGAATATGCAGGGACAGGTATATTTATCTCTCTCCATGAGCCAATTCCGATTTGTACAATGTTTTTGGTGTCTCTCGCGCTCTACCAAAAGTAAGTAAAATGTTTTGTCCTGACATTTCTTGGTGGAACTGGATTTTATAGAATAAAATAACAACAATGTAATTTTTTCCAGATTAATTTTTTTTGACCAGCAACCGGGTTTCGTCGTAACCGACATCATCAGACTGGTGTGAGGCTAGACAAAGTCAACTCCTACCTTGTTGTGTATATAACATAGAATTTTGTTTTTATTTTGGATTTAACACATTGTTTGTGAGAAATGCTTAAAAGCGTCTTTTACATACGTAGTAGGTAGAGGGCGGGAGACGCTTGTAAGCTTTTTTTTTGCTTACAGAATAAAATAACAATTATGTAATTTTTTCCACATGAATTTTATTTGACCAGCAACCGGGTTTCGTCGTAACCGACATCAGACTGGTGTGAGGCTAGACAAAATCAACTCCTACCTTGTTGTGTATATAACATAGAATTTTGTAAAACCCTATTGTGGATAATTGCTCTCAATAACTTCCGGAACTATATACAGTAAACCCCCGTATAACATAGAGACAGGTACCGCGTTTATTAATGGGAACATTGTAGGGGGTTAATGTTTTTAAATTGTATTTTAATTTTAAATGACTCATTTCAGTCTTAACCCTTTGAGGACAGAATAAAAAATATTTTACTCAACACATTTTTATTTCTAGAAATTATTTACAAATAAGTGTATACAGCAACTGAAAATTTACTGAAAATCGTGCACAATATTTATCCCTCAACAAAATTAAAAATATACATTGTGTGCCTGGTAGTTAGCAACAATGACCATGTTTTATAAAGTATAATTAAAAGCATTTATTCTTGAAAATATGAGGTAATATATAACACTACTTATTTTTAATATTATTATGACTATAACTCACTTGTCATTTTCTTTATTTCGTTCAATAACCTTACAAAATTGATAAACTAAGATACAGATAACCTATAAATATCCCGACGTGTGCTCATCGCCACAATAAACAGTCTGAAATAAGCTCCGAGACAATGATACCAACATGAAATCTATACAAGCACTATTTCTGTTACATAGGCAACACATATTGCACTATGGTTTAAACTAGAAACCTGTAGGCACTTAGACAATTTATTTTAAATTTGTGGTTAGCAGCTGTAACCAGTTGTCCTGAAAAGGTTAACCGCTGGTTAAAATGTAAAAATACAATTAAAAAAATTAACCACTTATAACATTCCCTCTGATAAAGCGGTAAATATCTCAACGTGTGGAACTATAATGACTTAGGACTGTTTATTTGAAGTATTTTGAAAATTTCAGATAGTCCGATCATTCTCCACCGGTAAGCGTGAGGGAGGAGCCCTGATGTGCGCATGCCTGTCTCCACGAGGAGAGTTCATCTACTGCGCCGGAGAGGACCTGGTACTCTACTGCTTCTCCACCAGCTCTGGGAAGTTGGAGAGAACCCTCACTGTAAGTTCAACCTTCTTTGGAAACATTTTATTGTATTATAATTGGAAATAATTGTCCGCCTCCATAATGTAATGGTCAGGCTGCTCGACTACTGTACTGGAGGTCCCGGGTTCGGTTCCCAGGGGGGGGGGTTAAATAAATTGTGTTTTTTTCACTCTAATATTTATTCAACATTACCCCGGTCTGGTACCTGAGGCGGAGGGCTGATCACCTTTCCTTCACAATGATCAAGATAACACTGCGTTTATTATATGATGCAGTGCCCTTTGCACCATCGGGTGCGGATGAGGGTTTGAAGAAAAAGAAGGATAAGAATATTCTTCTTCAAACCCTTATCCGCACCCCAATGGTGCATAGGACACTGCATCATATAAACGCAGTGTTATCTTGATCATTAATACATGAAAGAAAAGTGATCAGCCCTCTGTTTCAGGTACCAGTCCAGGTTTTTATTCAAAATATACATAGCTGATGTTAACCACTTCTGTGGTCAACCTCTTGGAAAAAAGAGGGTCAAAAAAAGACCCCTTTTTTCACTTTTATGTTTGGGATTTGGATGAGTGTTGGCATTGTACGTTGAATTGTCAGTAAAGTGAAAATTACGACACGTGTCACTCAACGCGCGCGATGCATTCCTAGACTGGTGGGGGAACAACCCGAGCTGGATTCGGGCAAATCACTAAAAAGTTTCAAGTACGATGTGCCCGAACTGGATTCGGGCAAATCACTGTGTCAACAAAATACCTACCCGAATTGTATTCGGACAAATTACACAAGGGGTGTTCCACATTTGGAAATAATAAAAATACTCGTTTATTTTCAGGTCCATGAAAAATCGGTGATTGGCCTTTCTCATCACCCGCATCAAAATCTCCTGGCGACTTACAGTGAAGACGGCCTCCTTAAGCTATGGAAACCCTAAAAAACCATTCACTTTTTCAACACCATACTTACCTTATACCATTATTACCATTCAAGGAATGTATCTTCCTACAGCTAGACTTCTTGGTCCGATTTTCGACGAATCAGAGAAGAATACATAAATTGATAAATTGGCAATCTTTTGATGTGAACACTGAAATGTCATCTTCCATTATGTAGACTGAAAACCAGGTCCGTAATTTTGTGTACTTTATTGTTTGTGACTGTTGTGAAGCAGTGTTATCTTAATGGTATAAATGCAGTTTGCGCCAATACTGTAAGTATGTTCATTATAAGACTAGAATATTAATATAAGTATCGTTTTACGTTACTTTATCGACAAAACCTACAATAATTTAAGGATTTAAAAAAAAAAATGCCAGTTGCGATTTCTCATGAATGAGTTTCAATTTAATTTGAAGACAGGAATCCACCCAACTGTGTTCAGTATCTATAATTGACAATAGATGAACAAATTTGAATAGTTTTTTTTTCTTCATTGTTGTGTTTTAAAAATCCCAGTTTACTGATAAATGTCGTCAAATATGACCCTTGGATTATGTTTGATACAGAAGGCACTGGGTTTTTTACTTTCTTACTTTTCATCATTTTGAACTTTAATAGAAAAAAAATAACTAAATGTAAAGCTCATTTTTCCTGGTCTACTAAATAGGTTTAAATTAATTATAAAAAACAGTCTAGTATGAAAATCATGATTTTTTTTAAATGTATTTTTAATTGAAAATAGACCCAGTCAAATTTACGTTCTTTAATCTGCTAGATCTTAATGTGACATTTAATGTTAATGAATAAGTTCACATTCCGCTCCACACTTAAAATCTCACTATAACACGTTGATTGCCATGGCAATTTTTAGAATTCCAGTCTAAAAAGCCAATTTTATTTAATAATTTATTATTCATTTTTAAAAACTCTAATTATAGTACATAATTATATTTTCTGTTCATTCATTAATAAATTTTCCGTTCATGTAAGCCAGCATTGATTTTTTGTTCTCTTCCCAGAAGCTATCTATCCATATTAGCACTGATATACTAGGAATTTTATTGTAGCTGCTTGAATTTGGCAAGTAAACACATTACGAGATAACTCCTAGTCGGCGTCCTAGCAAAGAACCCAATCTATGTGTTATCTCATAGTTGGCAGTCAACGTGTTCAGTTGATCTACTAAACAGGTTTAAATTTATAATAACATTGAAAAAATATGGCACAATCAGGTATGCCAAATACTTGAAAGTGGTCAGGTTAGGAGTCGGTAACAATCGGCGGGTATGTATGAGGAGAGCGGAATATGAACTTATTCATTAATATTAAATGTCTCAGATTTCGCAGATTAAAAAGCGTAAATTGGACTGCGTCTATTTCCAATTAAAAAATTATTTTTAAAAAATTATTTTTATACTAGACTACTTTTTTATTATTAATTTAAACCTGTTTAGTAGACAAAGTTATTGTGTACTACATTTTGCGTAACATCAGTCACATTCAACGTTTTTTGTTTAAAATATAAATAGTAAAAATTGACAACTGGCATTATTTTGTGTATAAATAAGATAATTTACTGATTTCAAGAAATAAATCAATAAAACAATTTTTAAATTAAAACATGTCTTTTATTCATTATTTAGGGAAAAATCCACTATGGCTATTTTGTAAGATATCAACACATTGTGTTTTATTCCTATGAACAAAGTCAATGTAAGCATTAATAAATTACATAGTAATGTTTGTATTTTTTTTTCTTGAATCAAATAATATATTTCTTAAAATACATATAATTTTCTTCAATTCAAACTTACATAAATAAAAATCCTCTGCTTTGCTTGACCAATTATATCCTTTTATTTCAAAAGATCTCGCATATCGCTCATTTGGTGCAACAATGACGCAATTACACTTTTTTTTAAACACGTTAAATATGTCAAAATGTGCGGAAAGACTATTTACATCGGGAGAAACATGGACAGAATTGATTTTGTGGTGAAATGCTGCGAGATGGCGAGAGTGTCATTGTAGAATTGAGTAAAATGGCGCCATTTCTGTTGCTACAACGTCTGAATGGCATCTCCTGTAATATTTCTTAAAGTGTATGCCATTGTTGCACCAAATGAGCGATATACAATTCAAGTATTTTATTGTCATTATTATTCTTAAGTATTCATCACTTTTTGTAGAACTTCTGTATATTTATTATTATGATATTAATGACATAAAAAATAAATAAATTGGTGTTGCCACTGTAAAAATTGGTTTTAGTCTTGATCTTTTCCAAATTCAATTTTTTTTAAACAGGGTAAATCAATTTTTTTCCCAGTATTCTAACTGTTTTAATTAGTCCTTTATGAATGTAGGTACTTACGAAATAAAAGGACATAATTATTGTATAACGCTGTTATAAATATTAATAAAAATAAATAAAAAACAACAATAATGGAGTAATATTATTTATTAAAAATCAATCTTTAAATATAAATTAGTATGGATTTCAAGGTTGGCTATATAAATACAGTCTTGTCATTCATTCCTTCCAATTTATCACAAATATTTATTAAATCATATTTATATTCTTTGAAAATATAATAATTAAGGGTACAAAACTAAAAACAGAATCATCCTCCATTTGGTTATATGTAAGCAAAATGCTTAAATTATAGAATTTCGACATATAAAGCGTGGCCAAAAATATAGAAAACCTGTCCCATTTTACAATGTGGCACACTAGTCGATTGATTTAAACCTGTTTAGTAGCCCAGGAAAAAATAGATTTACGTTACAGTGGAAGTTTCTTTCTACGAAAGTTCAACTAAAATGCACAAAGGTGTTAAACCCAGTGCCTTCTGTATCAAACACAATCCAAAGATCATATTCGATGACATCTCAGATGTCAACAGTAAACTTTTATTTATTTTTTTTATTCAGTCTACATCCCGAATGGCTTAGAGCACCTTATATAAAATTATGTCACCTACAAACTCTCATAAATAATTCATGTTTTATCGAAAATTTATTAACATACTTAATATATTATAAAACATATGTAATAAGGCACTTTTTATATAAAAATATATATGTAAAAAATATAAATTGAGGACCATTTTTTGTTAAACTTGAAATTCACTTACTAAAATGGAATACACTACCTCAGAAAAAAACCTTCACATAGTAATCTTCCCTCATGTATGATTTTCAAATTTTTTTTTAGTACATCAATAACGAAGTCTGATAAAAAAAATTGACACATAAAATCAGTCCTAAAAACAATGTGCAAGTAATTCAAGTAGCAAACACATTTCTACAAAACCATCGTTGCTATTGTAGCAATATTTTCATGGCATGAAAATGAGATACTTATTCTTTCAATATGTGTCTGATATTGACATATGAAATCATTAGTGTCAATAACTGAAGAGCGACAACTATATCCCTGTTAACCTAATGTATTAAATTCTATGAATTAAATGCCAAGTTTAAAAAAAAATGCTACCGTAGAACGGGGCTACTTGAACTTTGATGTGTTACTTGAGCCCAGTTCAAAAAAATATTTAGATCGTGGTATTGATCGAAGAATCGTGACAATAAGTGTCACCTGTCAGGGAAACAATGTATTATGTTAATACGTTCATTATTGTAGACCAAATACAGATTTAAATATTTTTTTGTACTGGGCTCAAGTAACACATCAAAGTTCAAGTTTTACGTTACTCAATTTTACAAAATAAGTCCGATTTAATCAATAGAAAAGGGAGATACCTAAAACTAGACAATAGTGGACTATTTATTTATTGACTTGGCGTTTAATTTGTAGAACTCCATTTTAATTTATGTATTAATTTTAAATCAAACACAGATTTTTGAGTCTACTAAGTTGTATTTTATTAACAAAAAACACATAAAAAATTATATTGTGACAATTGTTTCGCCTTGTTAGGGCATTATCAAACGAATGTTCGTTTGATAATGCCCTAACAAGGCGAAACAATTGTCACAATATAATTTTTTATGTGTTTTTTGTTAATAAAATACAACTTAGTAGACTCAAAAATCTGTGTTTGATTTAAAATTAATACATAAATAGTGGACTATTCGATATGTTAAAAATTCACCCAAAGTTAAGACCATCGGTTAAATTAAGGCAAAGTATATCTAAGGATAGTGAGATTAATTTACATCTTTATAATAAAATATTAATATTCATATGTAATATACGAAAAAATTTAAAATATTTTGCACTTGCAAGAAACAGTCTCCTATCCGGTACTAATAAAGGCCTAGCAATTGTTAGGGCACAATTTAATTTTCTCTAAATCCAGATAACATTTTACGTGATTTATTTTTTTCATAAAACACCGTTGTGGATTGAAAAAATTAGTTTTTCTTCAAAATAATTCAATGGTTTTAAAAAGAAAAGAGTTATTGAAAGGTAAGGAGTCAAAAAAATATATATAATATTTTCTCTACATATATTCTATAAAACAAAAAATATCCAGTATATATTCTTTAAAAAAAACAGGTGTGAAGAGACATGTGACCTCTCCAGTAGACTTAACGAATGCTGGGTCTTAAAACATAGTTGATAAGAATGTGACAGTTGATTTTATTGTATTATAAAATTATTTCGTAATATGTATACATATTACAAGGTCTGTATATAAATTCAGTCAGTATCTCACTCGGTATTATAGTCAGTATTATAAATAGGCATTATATATATTCTCCTCTCTCCCCTACACTTATCCCGCGCCCGATGGTGCATAAGGCTCTGTATCATATAGACACAGTGTTATCTTTATTGTTAATTGCATAAAGGCAAGATGATCAGTCCTGCTCTTCTTGTATCAGTCCATGGTGATATAAATGAGAGTAAATCACTCAATCAATATAAATAATATAACCCAAGACCACCAGCACGGTAGGTAAACACGCTTATCACTTTACTACAGAGGTGGATACATAGTCAGTTATAAAGAAAACAGGAAGTAGTTTATATGAAACAATCATAATTCACAAAAAAATTTAATATTATAATTATCATTGTGAAAAGAAAAAAAAGCAAAAATTCAAAAGTGTAAAAATTGAATTTTCTTTATGTTTTATGTATTTTTTGTTCATTCACTTTGATTTAACTCTTTAACGAGTAAAATCAAAGTGAATGAACATATAAACACGCTATTTTAATAGTTTTATGAAAAAAAAAAACAAAATTTGCAACAGTCCAGTTTTGAAAAATGAAAGCGACTACAACAGTTTGGCATGATTGAATTTACGCGCAACATGTTCACGCACTGATCAAGAGCTCCGATCCAAAGAAAGATGGACAAAAGCACAAGCCAATCCAAGCCCATCATCATTTTAAAACGCTAACTGACGTGCCGGACGGTAAAATTCCGTGTAGTGGTCAAACGCACTTTAAAAAAAACATACATCTCAAGTAGCCGCCATAGCTAGCGTAACGGAACGATCATCCTGAAAGACGACTTGCGCGCTACTAAAAGGATATCGGCGGAAATAGCCTAAAGCCCCGTGCCCGTGTATGCAAAGAACGCACGCACACACTGAGAAACATTTGTGTATTGGTGATTGTATTCTCAATTTTTTTTACAATTTATTTAATTCTGTCACTGCACATGAATAACTTTATATTATAATACTTTAATGTAATACGGAGGAATACAAAAATTCTGAGCCCGTATCATATTTTATATTGATATTCAATTTTAAAGTCAAGTTGTAGTAAATACATATCACCAGGGCTAATGTGCAAAGGCAAATAGCCGCAATTTAAAAACAGTAGTTTTGAGATAATAATAAAATGTGCTTTTCACCAATACATGTATGAAATTAATACAATTTTGTAGCTAGTTGGATAATGAATATCTTAGTAAAGGAAAGAGATAGAGAAAAATCTGTGTATATGATAGAGGCCAGTTATAAGAATGCTTTGAGCCATGTTAAGCCAAACAGCCGCAACTTGAGTTACGACTAGTTGCCTTTACACATTAGAGAAGGGGAAGGTTATGGTCCATTTCTATGTATGTAGTTTAAGTATGATATCACTGTGCCCTATACAGGTTATTGTGAAATTACTAACTAAATAACAAGTTGTCCATGTCTAGATGTTAGTTGAGATATTATGTATCACAAGTAAAATGATTAATATAAATTACAGCTCCAATAACAACAGGCTGTTTTAATTAATGTATTTTTTTATAAGTCACACAAAAGGTTAAGGCACTTACACACAGAAATATGTATATCTAGGCATACAATTTGACATAATACATATACAAAAACAAAGCTTTGCACTGCAGAGGGAGATTTTTTAACTCATATAATATGTATTTTGACAGGAAAAGATTTATATATTATGTATGCATTATTAGTGCCGAGATTTATATTCGAGCAGTGTAGGGTAAAGATATTCAAATAATACAGGAATAATCATTTCGTATGCAAAAATTACCTAACATAATAGCAAAATTTAAGTTATGTTTGTGGCTGATTGACCAAAGCTTCATGTGTGTTAGTGAAGTAAAAATTTACTCCCCGCAACCGAATGAAAGTCAATTTGACAATGTTGCTCACTCCTTTCAACAATGTCATATATCAAAAATCGTCAATTTTCAGTTGTGCATGTTTTCGGAATGCCCAGAAGATGTACTATATCCCAGCAAAAGCGGCATATTTTTAACTTAATATTTACCCGCTACAGGACAGAAAGAGTTGTTTTTGATCGCTCGCGGCGAGCATCCGAAACTATGGTTGGAGCGCTTGGCTCTGTGTATTGACTGCCTGAATGCTCGCATCGTATCGTGTTACATTACGACGAAATGCTCCAGTCAGTCTCCACTTTTAAATTACCTAATTACCAAGTGATCATTCCAGATGAGAACACAATAAATAGAACAGTTTTGAGTTGGTAGATTACGTTTTACCTATTTCAACTGGATAGGGAAGCCGAAGAGAGGCAGTTCTCGGGCAAGCCCGGCCGTACAAACTTCACATCGTGGAAGTATGAATGTGAAAGAGCATTCTTCGCGGAAACTCGTTTACTCGGGTCGTATGTCATCAGTTGCTAGAAAATAAAATGCAATAAACAATTAAGAAAAAAAAACATAACTCATTATCTACAGCAGGCCTGGCCAACCCAAATAGCACCCCGGGCCGTATCGATGACCTTAAATTTTCACAAGGGCCGCATACAGATATTAGATTTTTTTTATAACAACGTATTTCATACTTATTGATTTTTGTAAGTACATATTATAAATAATTTGAATGCAGAGGTGTTCAAAAAGTACAATCAGGGTAATTGTGAATAATATAAAAAAACATTACTACGACCAGATGTGAGAAGAAAACACACATTGAAACAACAAAAAATGTATTTGTATAGTTAATAAACATTTTGAAAAACTAAAGTTAAAAAAATCAAATTTATTAATTAGGACACAAATCAAACAACATGAACAATTTTATTTTAAATAAAATCAATTTACTAATGACCTCTCAGTTCGAGATTTGAGTTTCTCTTCGCTTACTTAATTTTTCTAAATCTATTTCAATAGTTGAAATTGCACACCTGGTTAACTGATTTTCGAGATTTTTTGAGATTGCCTTAAATTGGCAATGCTGAAGAGCGTGCTAACGAATATTGTTCACTGTTTTTTAACAACATGCATGACTGGCCATGGCTCATAGATAATAATTGAAGGCATAAATTTTGTTGATGTATCAAACCGAGAATCACAAACATATCGCTCACTCCTTTCAAGAACGTCATAAATCAAAAAAATCGATTTTTCAGGAGAACGTTTTTAATGTTTTAAAATATAACACAGTGTATTCAAAATAGATATCAAGCCTATTATTGAACTTTTTACTGTGCAACAGATCTTTTTAGGTAAAACCTGAAGGTTTTTTCTCCATTTGAAAAATATTTAATATATTTTAAAAAATAATTAAACAATACATTTTCTTCAAAATGCGAAAACAACATTTTCTGCCCTGTACCGGGTAAATATTAAGTTTAAAATATGCCTCTTTTGCTGGGATATAGTACATTTTCTGGGCATTCCGAAAATATGCACAACTGAAAATTGTCGATTTTCGATTTATGACGTTCTTGAAAGGAGTGAGCGATATCACTGGATTAAAAATATATTCTTCATACATGACCGCGGGCCGCACGTAAGGGCGTCGCGGGGCGCATGCGGCCGTAATCTACAACATGTTGGCCGCAGGTTGGCTACCCGTAATCTACAGCATTGTTCCGCAAGTGTGTGCCGCGGCACACTGATGTACCGTGGTGATTAGTTGGTGTGCCGCGGAAAAAAGTCTAGTTTTGTGAAGATAACACAACTGCTCTCCAAATTTTGATCGCTTGTGCTCAGTTAAGCAGGCTCATATTTCCCATTAAACATCATTGTTAAATATGTTTGCACATTATATTTATTTTGATAATAAATCAATATTAACCCTAGATAACTAAACTATATTTTTAGATACAATGCCATTTGTGGATCGCACAATATTGACAAATCGCTCACTCTTTTCAATAACATCATAAATCAAAAAACTTGATTTTTCAGGAGATCGTTTTTAAAGTTTAAGAATATTATAAAATGTATTAAAAATAAATATCCAGCCACTTATTTAACTTTTTACTGTGCAACAGATCTTTTTAGGTAAAACCTAAAGGTTTTTTCTCCATTTGAAAAATATTGAGTATATTTTTAAAAAAAAATTAAACTATACCTTTTCATCAAAATGCAAAAACAACATTTTCTGCCCTGTAGCGGGTAAATATTAAGTTAAAAATATGCCGCTTTTGCTGGAATATAGAACATTTTCTGGGCATTTCGAAAACAATGCATAACTGAAAATTGACAATTTTTTATACATGACGTTCTTGAAAGGAGTGAGCGATATGTAGTAGCTGTGCGGAATAGTGATTTATTGTTAAATGTCTCTTACATTCATTCCTAATAAACCAAACTTAAGTGCCTTGTAACCGGTTCCTATTTTTAACAAATATTTTTGAAAAGCTTCACATTTTTAATTGCGTAGTCTGCCAGACGAATGTTTAGTTATTAAGGGTTAAATAAACTTTTTTTTCTTTGGTGTACCTCTGAAATTTCTTAATTTGGCAGGTATACCTTGAACAGAAAAAAAATGCAGAAAACTGATCTGCAATGGTTACTTTGAACCTAAGTAAGATATTAGTGACATTGTCCAGTCAGTAAAACGTGTAACTAGCCGATAAGTGATTTAAAAGTGTCAGCATTTGGTAGTCCAAATCCTGACATAATTTGGAAATATACGAGAAATAATCACTCCGCCAAAAATTTATTTCTTTAGTTTATATTACATTTAACACACTGAGGACGGGAGACGTATTTCTTATTTGGTGAAATGATGCTAAAGGACGGGAAGGGTATTTTTACCTTCTGCGCCGGCCTCATATTTAAGGCTGAAAAGAAGGAATTCTCCAATGTTTTTCTATGAATATTATATCCCGATCTATTTATCTATAAAAAAACGCCTGAAATGTATTATTTTACTGTTGTTTTACATAAATTCTTCTCCCTCTAACCCTTATCCGCACCCAATGGTGCATAGTGCACAGCATCATATAAACGCAGTGTAATCTTGATCGGTAACACATAAAGGAAAGGTGATCAGACCTCCGCTTCAGGTAAGTAAAGGGGGGTGTTTCGGCCAAAATTTGTGTATTTTACAGAATAATTATGTATTAAAAATAGTATTAATAAATGTACGCGAGAAGAACAAAGAGACGCAGTTCAGTAAGTTTTAAATGTTACAAATACTGTCCCCACCCCATGCAACGCCTTTAAAATAGTATTTAAGGGGTGGCGGACAAATATTTGTGTGCTCAGATTAAATAAGATTCGAAACGCGTATACGCCGCGCTCGCTCTGTTTTTATATTGGTGTCTCTCTGTTCTTCTCGCCCCTTGAGTTTTGTAATTTTCGATGTATTGGTGTAATTTTGTCATTTTTACACTTATAATTTTGCAATTTTTAATAAATAAATGATTATCTTCATTTGCGCGTTTCCGTCTTCCCAATGAAAAGTGTTCCGGTACCGTTAGCAGTAACAGGGGGTTCAAAATAAGTAAAGGAAAAAATCACTTTTACTTATTTGAACCCCCCCCCTGGGAATCGAACCGGGGACCTCCAGTACGGTAGCCGAGCGTGCTGACCATTACACTACGGGGGCGGACAAATTAGCTGTACAAAACAGTGCAACCACTCACCAAAAACAAGTCTTGGGCTTTTCCTGTTAGCTGAGGGATGATGGTCAAAATGGGAACCCTCCGCCAGCGAGGGAATATGACCTTGTAGTCCGGCAGCTGGGATATTCCCGGCCAGGACGTCTCGTCCGGAGTGCCCATGGTGCGGAATATCCTAAACAGCTGGTCAATCTCACTGTCGCCGGGAAACAGTGTTCGCTTTGTCAACTGGAATGTACAATTATAGATATTAGTTTGAAACGTGTCGAATTTTTTTGTATTTTTACATTTTTATTGAATATTAACAGCTCGATATTGAACAAATATTAGCGTGTAAAAAAACATTTATATTTATCTGCCCCTTCCTTGGGAAGCGGGACCCGGGACATACAGTACGGTAGCCAAGTGTGCTGATCATTACACTATGGGGGCGGACTATCTGTGTCCAAATACTTATTTACAAATATGGGTTTTCTCTGTTCATTTTTTTTTCATTGTGGCATTTTGGCATTTACCCATTTACCCAGCGATATCTGAATGTAAAATATTCTTAGCCGCCAAGATATGGCAGCTGATATGCCGATGGGTTGATGACCAATCATCCAAAACAAAATTCAACGCCAACACAGGACCAGTCATTAGTGTGAAGACTGACCGGAGCATTTCTTCGTAACGTAACATGTTATAATGCGAGCATTCAGGCAGTCAGTACAGCGAGCCGAGCGCTCCATCCATAGTTTCGGATGCTCGGTGATGCTCGCCGCGAGCGATGTTACGAAGTTACATTACGACGAAATGCTCCGGTCATTCTCCACCTTTAAAGTGATATCTATAGACTTCTTTGCATAGTTTTTATACAATTTACAGTAATATTGAGTTAGCACTTACAGATTTCATAAAATACCTTTACTTTCGGCAACAGTGTGCATTGAAAAATTACTATAACCCGCTTAGAATTTTATCAATTTTCATCTCTTGAATTGATTGCAATTACATTTATATTAAAAATAATTACTAATCAGAGTCAATCTAAGAAATTGATTACCATTTCTGCAAAGATACAAGCCAGACTCCAGACATCGATGGCGGTGGAGTAGAACTTGGAGCCCAGCAGGATCTCGGGGGCGCGGTACCAGAGCGTGACTACCTCATGCGTGTACACGCGCACCGGGATGCCGAAGGCCCGCGCCAGCCCGAAGTCGGCCAGCTTGATGCTCCCCCGGGCGTCCACCAGCAGGTTCTGCGGCTTCAAGTCCCGGTGGAGGATGCGGTGCGAGTGGCAGAACGCGATGCCGCCCAGCAGCTGATGGAGGTAGCTCTGAAAAATAAAAATTAATCATTTAGAAAGGAAGCTCCTTCATCCCCATTAAAAATATTTAAAATTAAACCATTTTTTTTTTAATTATTTTTTAATTGTATAATACCACTTGAGTTTTATTTCATTACACACGACTAGTTTCGAAAACTAACAGATGTTTTCATCTACAGGTGAAAAATAAAACTAGTTTTTTAGAACTAGTTTATCCGCACCCAATGGTGTATAGGGCACTGCATAATATAAATGTAGTGTTATCTTGATCAATAACACATGAAGGAGAGGTGATCATCCCTCCGCTTCAGGTACCAGTCCAGGGTTATATTGAATAAAAATTAGAGTGAAAAAATCTCTTATATTTATTTAACCCCCTCCTGGGAATCAAACCCGGGACTTCCAGTATGATATCCGAGCGTGCTGACCATTGGGTCAAAACCTAATGGCCCAAACTTAATGGTCAGCATGCTCAGCTACAGAGAACTGCAGAGACGGATGTAACATACCATTGAAAAAAATATGAAATAAATGTCTCATATTTATTTTGACCCCAGGAATCGAACCTTGAATCCGTATATATTCCACAAAGTACTTCTTTTACAATGTCAGTCCTTTTAATCATACCTTTACTAATTCCTGATCCAGGGCAGACTTTCTGCAGTCCATGAACTTCTTTAAATCCATGTGTAAAAATTCAAACACCAAATAAAGTTTCTTCTCTGCGTATACGACATCCAGGAGTTGGACCACCGCCGGGTGGGTCAATTCTTTTAGTAGAGATATCTCCCTGATAGCTGTCGATGGGACACCTTCGGGTTCACTAAGAAGAAAAAAATCAAAAATTTCATGCAAAAACACCAATAAAAACAAACAAAAAAAAGTGTGAAAAAAAGCAAAGGAAAAAGTCGAATCGCTCACTCCTTTCAACAACGTCATAAATCAGAAAACTTTATTTTTCAGGAGATGGTTTCTAAGTTTATAAATATAATAAAATGTATTAAAAATAAATATCAAGCCACTTATTGGACTTTTTACTGTGCAACAGATCTTTTTAGGTAAAACCTGAAGGTTTTTTCCCCATTTGAAAAATAAACAGTAGATTTTAAAAAATTATTAAACAATACCTTTTCTTCAAAATGCAAAAACAACACTCTCTGCCCTGTAGCGGGTAAATATTAAGTTAAAAATATGCCGCTTTTGCTGGGATATAGTACATTTTCTGGGCATTCCGAAAACATGCACAACTGAAAATTGATGATTTTTTTTATGACGTTGTTGAAAGGAGTGAGCGAAATGTCAAATAAAAATTAAATCAACTCCTAAATGGATTAACCCTGATTTGTGAACAAGTATTTGGACACACTCAAATTTAGTGAAACTGGTCGATATAGTAAGTATAAGCCGCATAAATATTAAAATTATCAAATTAAATTAAAAAATTAAAAGCACTGTCTCCCTTCTGATTGCAAACAGCTATATAAGATTTCAAACGTTTTGACCAATATCAGTAGTCTGTTTTTGGTTGGTTGGAAGAAATTGCGTTTTAGCAATAAGCCTGCCAATTTATATGCCTACCAGATTTCCATATCAAAAGCACTGCCTAACGCCAAGAGACACTGCGCCCCCGAAGACCGAGCGCAACAGGATGCAACCCTATATGTTAGTAAATGGATATAAAAAATGTGTCTTCCCCAATTCCTTAACTGAAAAAAAAATCATTTTGAATACTCCTGAACCATTTTTACAATATAAGAAAAGTATAATACGAAAATATAGAATATCTATCCACATATTCAGCTGTCATAGTTTTCGCGCCAAAACTTACTTCTCTAGTTTAATTTTCTTCAGCGCTATTTCTCTTCCAGTGAACGTATCTTTCGCTCTGTAAACGACGCCGTATGTTCCTTCTCCTATCTTCTCGATAGTGGTGAATTTTTCCATTTTCCATCTGCTGTAAATATTTGTTTTTAACAAATAGCAATATCGCCTACGCCGAAAGAAAACAACGATTTCCGTTACATTGACAACAACATGACAACCGATGTACCGATGAAAATAACCGGCGCAATGCGGCTTGAAATTGACTGAAACCGGAAACAGATGACTTCTGACGGCTGCACTGGAAAATGTTGACTATTCAACAAAATCCCCATAAATAGGGTAAAACTAAATATTTATTTAATTCAAGAAATCAAAAGTTTGTCGATTCGGTGATTTTATGATATATAGGTACGGTGTAAAAATGCATGTCGATGTAATATGAACCAAAAGGTCCAAAACGTAGAAACACATCAAACAAAACCTAAAATATATATCTATTGGTCAAGAAAACTTTTATTATCATGCAATAAACTTTTACAACTTGCTTCCATGATTTATAAAGTATAAAAGAGCTATTCATAAATGGATCATGAGGGTGGGTAGATGTGAAATAGATTGCATTAATCGGCCATGTCATTATTTGATTGCGTGTCATAAACAACTATCTTTTCATATCATTTTATTTAAAAATATTGTGAAATGTGCCCTCTGCGAAAGAAAACCATTAGGCACGTTTTTGTTAATTGTTATTTGTAAATATGTGTATGAATAACAATAAATAAATACTTACAACAAATAAGTACTACAACCATCACCAGTATATTTAATTTTTTGGGAAATATCTTCATATAGTAGCAACATACAATCTCTAGTGGCAACATTTGTGAAAAAAATTAAGGTTATATTTATCAGCTGTCATTTTCTGCTTTTGAAATCCTGTGACAGAGGATATTAGCTTTCTCCGAATGCTTTTATATTATGGCATTAGTTTTAGCGCGAATTAACTATTTGAAAAGAAATTTTGTCCTTTGCCGATCAATAATGACTTCCAGTTCTAGAGTCCAAAAAGTCATGGAAGATCTCCAGGTGAACCCTTATTACGAGAAATACGCGAAGAAAATAGCTACATTACAGAAAACCTCTCCCGAAGAGTTCATGGAAAGAATCGAATTGAAACACCAAGAGAAAGAAAGACTTAAAGATAAAGAAATCAAAACAAAGTAAGTAGTTTTATAATATTCCTTCTATTGTATAACCTTCTCCCCTGCTTCGTAAAAGTATTATAATTTGTGGAGTAACTAACCATTGGCAATTTTTTTACAGTATTCTGTCTTCATGTTTTGTGTTTAGCTCCTAAAGCAGTGATTCCCAAAGTGGCCTTTATCGACCCCCAGGGGTCTATGACAACTACTTGCAAGGGGTCTACCATATGTTTTAATTTAAATTTAATATATAAATGTATAAAACCTAACATGTGTGGTTTTTAATTTAACTACACTTCACTACCGTCATAAATTTAAATATTTGAAAGTGAGTAGCACTACATATACCGGCTGTCAAAAATACATTTGAAGTTAATGAATTTGCTAAAAATCAATATCAGGTAAGGCAAGAGGTTTACGAGATAAAAGGGTTCGGGAACCTCTGTCGTAAAGAAACTCGTTCGCAGTATTATATATTAGTAGAGTACATTTTATGCAAGCTATTACAAGTACGGGTATGTAACCCTGAATGCCTTAGCCATTGCCGATTCGAGTTTGATAATTATATAAATATGATGTATGACATGAACCACTAAGTCTGATGACTTTTTTGTGACTCATAATATTTTATTATACGAATTTTATAATACAATTTAAAATTAAAGAAAAATTAGTGTAGGTATACAGCTGCATAGAAAATTCAAAAATTATTTTTATATTTAAGGTTTTTTTACTGACTTCTTGGTGAAATTGAATTTTATATAAGAACAAAACCACAACTAAATTAACAATGTCAAAATTATAAAAGCGAAAAAAGCTATTTAATTATTGTTTTATTCTTATATATTTATGAATTGTAAAGAAATGCATAAGGAAACTATTTAAATCCCCCATCCCCATAATATATGAGGGAAATCATAGAATAACAGAAAAATATTTTACTGTTCATTCCCTGAAACATAACTCAAGGCACAATAAAGGTCTCTGCTGTTAATATTCTGTTTTCTGTTAATGAATAGAGGTGTTCCTAGTATATGAGTCACAGGTACAAATACTATAATACGTCAAGAGATCATTGTATCATGATACTTGTATGGAGCTGTAATACGTATAATATACTAGCCACTAGCCACTAGTCGAATCTCACAAATCTGTTTCAAAGTAATATAACTAGCAATAAAATTGTCACTTATAAAACATAAAACTAACTTTAGCTTATCAATGACTTGCCAGTCAGTCGTTTGGCATTGTATGTATATTGTAAAGCCATCTCTTTTTTAGTCTATTGGCTTATAAGATACAAATGATGAAAAGAGACAAATATACATGTCTATGTCAGTCACGGCGTGTTAAATATCGCTCGGCTCAGGACTTACCGGGTTAGGAAATACGCGGAGATACAAAGTATCACAGATATTCACATATTACGAGATACGAGGAGCATGAACCAGAGTCTGGTTACCAGACTAGTATCTGGTAACAGGTAGCGTATCCTAGTGTCTTGACATGGTGATATCGGTAATAGCGATATCGCTAAGTAGCAGTCTAATCACACCACTATTGATGAATAGTATGTTTACATTCCTTTCACATTTTACTATGAAGTGTTTTTTATTGCATGAACCTCCTCTTTTTCAGGCGGTATGATTCTGTCCTGAAACCAAAAGAACCATTAAAAGAGCCCGTGCAACCAACACAGAAGCGCCTTCAAGACATTTTCAAAACTGATCTTGTTATAAACAAAAATGTAGATGAAATAAAAGAAATTTGGGTGAAGTACCATATACAGAAGGATGTTATAGCGGCTACCATACCTACTGATATTTACAAGACAATTGAAGAACGGATTAAAAAATATCCTACCTTCCTATTTCCCCTGCCTAGATCTCAGGGTTATGAGTTTGTTATGAGCCAAGCCATTGGTAATGAGGTCCACTTCACTACATTACTTTGTTACCAGGTAAATTAATATTTTGCAAATTACATTTTTTATGTGGAATTAGGATTTTTTTACCCCGCTTGTATTTTACAAGTATTGATGTAGGTAGACTTTCGAATTAAATATCCGCATATAGTGATATTTTTCATGGGCTCTATAAATATGCCCCTGTGGTTTAATTTTCACTGTGTATGATTGAAAGGAATTGATCAGATATAACCAAATATTAAGGAAATAATTCAAGCTATTGAAGAACTTCTCACATTTGCTTTTATACTTAACAATATCAATTTAGTACAATGCCCTATGTACTAGAAAACCCAGAGGAGTGAGAAGATTTTTTTTGCGAAATAAAAATAAATTAACTCGTGGATATAGTATTAGATGTTGACATATATATGTTCTTGTTTTAGGTACACAAAGAAAATGCCCCTGAATGTCTTACTATTATACACTACAAAGAATTATCCGATGAAAAGAATATTGTTCTAATGAGAGGCGAATTTGATAAGGTAAAAATATACTCACTTCAATTATCTCATACAACCTCAGAATGGCAAAAGTTCAACTTTTCCTCTTCTTCTTCTTCTTCTCTGACCTCCACTGCTGGATATAGGCCTCTTTCCCTTCTTTCCATTTCCTACAGTTGGTTGCTGGTAGCAACCAGTTTTTACCCCCCACAGCAACTATGTCGTCGGACCATCTCTTTTGGGGTCTTCCGATACCTCTTTTGTTCTCCCAAGGTCTCCATCGTAAAATTCTTGGGGATGGACCCCAGAATTCAACTATCCCTGAATTGTTACAAATCTACCATACCCCTTGTTGTAAATTAGCATTTTGACTAAAATACTAATATAAAAATAGGTGTCTAATATACATTTTATATGTACTTTTTTATAAATATTTGTATTTATATTACTTGGCCACTGGTATTACTATAAAAGATCTGAAATCTTGAACACCCAAAACCATCGAGGCTCAAATAACTTTTTTTAATGAGTATGCAATCATGTATGATGATCATTTTCTCAAAAAACAATAGTAGCATGACGGATATTTCTTTTGCTTTTTTTTCTTACGGCCAATAAACAAACCTCCATCAGTTTATAGAGAACCTTATACATAGTGAGAATATACTTAAGTAATTATACATCACTACATTCTTCATCTTCCAATGTCAGAGGAAAATATAGGGGTTTAAATTTTCACAAGTGTTTATTTTTACTTTATAAAAATAAAACTTCGTTTTTAACTACTTTTTATTTTTAATTAATTTAATTTTAGTAAATACTACTATTTCTTACTTCTTAAAATCCACTGTGACATGTGTTTCGATGCATTCCGCATCATTTTCAAACACTTTTTTATTGACACATTTTTTCTCCAACCGGTTTCGACAAGAACATTGTCATCATCAGGGTTTTGTACATGTTTAACTTCTTGGAAGTTCTTGTCGAGGGAGAAAAAAATGTACCAATAAAAAAGTGGTTAAAAAAAGTTGTTTTATTTTTATAAAATTTATAAAATGTGCCATGAAGTATCTGCGAAAAACATTCAAGAAAAAAGTAGTTTATTTTTACATTCATCATCTTTACTTCAAACACCATTATCATGGGACCAAAATAAAATGACATTAAAATATGTATTGACAAGCATTATTTGTAATTTGATAATGCTAAGTTTGGTCAATAGCTAGCTGGTGGGAAAATGTACAAAATTTAGCCCATCACTCTTTTTAACAAAAAAATATGTTGCTTGGTTCTTTTTAGCCTGTTAATTATTGTTGATTTCCCTTCCCGTTATGAAGTATTCCTGTATAGTTTCTTATGTTTTACTCTATTATTTGTTTCAGAATGTCTTAGATGGCAAAGAAGCTCAGTGCCTTGCTAATCAATTCCAAATGTACTATGGACAGAACCACGAGTCTAAACTAGAACTACTCGATACCTTCACTAACAAGCCAGATAACTTTAAACACAATAACCTTATATCTGAATTGGAAAATCTAAACCTTTCATAAACTGCTGATTAAATAGAAATAGTAATGCAAAAAGTATTTGTAAACAAAATTATAATGTAAAATATCTTATTTAAATAGATGATACCCACATGTAAAAATAAAAATATATCATAGGTAGAGAAATGTTGATTTTATTCTATGGCCTCTCCCTTTCTTTTCCCTTTTTTCGTCAGAGATATTGAAAAGAGTGTGACGTTTCATCCTTTCTGCCTACTCCTGCGGCGAAACAGCTTGATAGTAACAGTAGTAGTATATATGGAAACATAATTTTTATCGTTTATTTTATTTTATTTGTTGGATAAAAAACTTCAAAGACTTATTTAAATATATTTAATACACTAAGACCTCACTTTGCGTTGTAGATACGTTTCAAAATATCGCAGCACGAAATTGAAACAATGCTAAGTGAATTGCTATTTTCGATTGGAAAACATATAAACATCAAAGATAGGTTACCATATTTTTCATCCAGTCCATAATGTTAAAAAAGATAAATATTTACATAACAAAACAAAAGTGAAACTTTGAAACAATGCAAAGTGAAACGACGCAAAGCGAGGTCTGAGTGTACAGTTAGATGTCAATCTACATACATAGGTGAAGTTCATAAGTGTGATGACATCAATTGAATTATTTGTTAAAATTTAGCTTTCGAGGAAAGAATACTGGCTCGGGTGTAGTGAGGTCTATACAGTGGTCAGATAAAATATCATCAGTTAGGGCTCCATTTATCGGACTGCTATCTTCCGTGTCTTGTAAACGATCAAAAGGTTTGAAAACAAATTTCTCAGGATGGAAGTGAGGCAAATTTGTTTTTTTAGAATTCAAAGCCAAATTAGGTAGTTCGGGAGAGAAACATTCTGTATAAAATGGTTTTTTCTGCGAATGATCTGGCCTCCTATTTTCCAAAACTTTTGAAGATTGAATAATTTCAGAGCCATTTTGTGACAACAGAGTTACCTCATTAGAATTCTTTTCCGATGAACCACTAACCCAGTTGAAGTTTTCACATTGTTTACTGGTATTTTCATTGACAGTTTTTAAGTATTGCATTGGGTTTAAAAGCGCAATATTTTGAGGAACATTATAACTATTTTTTAAACTATAATTTTGCTCCAAATTTGAGGCATGTGGAGTGAGAAAACGCGTTCTTTTATTGTAGGAAGATTCAGCATATGTACATTGAAGATATTTCTTCAAATTGTGAGCGTTGTCTTTAGTTTTTGATGGTAAGTATTTTAAGAATTCCGGTGATATGTTTTCCGCAAAATCCTTATACAGCTGTGTGTAGCCATTTAAAATTGAAATACTAGTTTCAGATACTTTAACATCCATTTTAATAGTTTTTACTTTGATATGCTTTGACTGAGTTTTCATCACAGGTTTTGATGAAAATTTAAGGGGACTCATGTGTCCTATGGATGTACTACGCACTGGTTTATTAGGTTCTGGAGATTTAAAAGCTGGATATGATAATCTTACACTGCCAAATTCAATCTCGGGCATTTTATTGTTATTTCTAGACTGCCTCGTGTTGGATAAACATGATATATTGTTTTTGACTTCTCTCTTTCCGCTATCGAAACTTTGGGTTTTAGTAAGCTTGGATACATTAATTTCTGGACTGCCATTGGCCAAATCAATTATTTTATTCAAATTACCTTCAGAACGAGCCTTAAATTCTTCTGTCAAACCGATTCTCGAGGCTGTCTCTGATCGGGCACCTTTGGCAAAAAATCCATGCTTGATGTTTATTCTGTTCTTAGTTATGTTTTTTAAATTAACCACTTTATTAAGTTTATTGTTGAAATCATGGATTGTTGAAGTATTTTTTAAGTGTTTTGTCTTATTTATGATATATTTGTTATCTAAGTTTTCCTTGTTAGATAACTCTCTTAATTTATTTAAAAACTTTTTTGTTTTTCTTTTGCGAACTTTGCAATACCTTTTTTCAGGCGATAAGGTATCCATAATTTTATGAATATATTTATTTATAAATTTTCGGCAATATAATTTCAGATTTGACAATTTTACCGCCAACGTGTGTTCGATTATGTTTGCGGAAAATGGTGAAACAGGGAATGGAAATATTTGAAGTAAAAATAATTTGAACTAATATTTAGATTTACAAAAAGTAGTATAATAATAAAATACTAAATGAAATTTTATCTTAATTAAACCCTGTAAATCCCATTTTGAAAGAAAATAGCGTTTTAAAATTAGATTGTGCGTTTTGACATAAGCTTTGACATACAATATTTTAAAGCAACCCCACAAATGCAGAGCTTTTCAGAACACCCTATTTTCATAAAAAATGCTTCGAACGGAACGTCTTTCCGTAATTATGGGAAGCTGTCAAACGCGAATTTTTTTAGAGGGGATGAAAATTTATTGACAAACTCAGTAAATTTAAATCATTTATGTATACAAATTACATTAGAATGGCATGTTAAATATAAATAAAATATGTGGGATATTTAGCCCGCCTGATGAGAATTCATAAGGTTCGTATCATTGGTTTTTATACACAGAACTAAATTATTGCAAACCAAAATATATTTAGAGTTTAGCGTATTCAATACTCATGTTATTTGTTAATATTTTGTGTAGAAAAAAATATTTTACTGTTTTGTTTCGTGCAATATGTAGTTCGTACAATACCAAGTCCTGCGGGATTAACTCATGTGTTCACTAAAAATAATGTGAAAATATCTGTAAGAATTAAAATATGTTACAATTGGATATTTTCAAATTATTTTCAAATAATTTTATGCTATGCGGTGATATTTTGATTTCAAACATACGATACTTAAAAAGTTATAAGTTTAAAAAGTTAATTTTTTTATACAAATATTTTCACACTTCCTTGCTCATTTATCCACCTTATTCAATAGTCCCAGATATTTTTGGTTTTTAAGACGCTAACTAAAAAATATGGACCTCCAAATTTTGTGTTTAACCTAGGGTTACTAGATTTGTTGATACCCAAATAGGGACATGGATAAAAATACAGGAAAGCAATTGGCTTTTCAATACAAGCAACCAAGTAATAATCATGAACTGGGATTTTTGGCGGTTGCTAGGGAAAGACGCTTGGAACTAGAATAATCCCAGAATATTGGGAAATAACAACTTTATGCTCCTGTGACCATGTTGAAAAGGTTACATATCCGAATGTGAGACACTCTCCATGATAATGCAGGATGAAAAATTAAAATCCAGGAAATCTGGTCACTTTACTTATACTTATACTTCTAGACCTCTAATTCTTATCCTCTTTTTATGTTCAATTTTTGTATTCCGTTATATTTTTACCTAAAATAAAAGTAAGAAGTTCCATAGTGATATTTTTTACAAATTTAATTATCGCAATGACAATATATTCATATATCCACATACTTATTAATAATAAATCATAGAAGCCCCACGATTTTCCATATCTAAAATTCACTCTACAGATACATTAAAGAAAAAATGCAGATGTCTCAGTAAATATAAAATAAGTGTAAATTTTGGACTATCTCTATTCTAACCTAACACTATTTATTGTTAACCTAACCTAACCTTCTTCTCCGTCTTATTCCTGACGGTTGTGACCCTTGTGGAAACAATGACCCTTCCCTAGCTATCCCTTGACTGCGCTGCACGTAGCGCTCCAACCACCGAGGTGCCTGCTGCTGCCTTAACTTGATTGGTACATTGTGAGTCCTCTCCCTCTCTTCCACTCCAGGCTACTGATCACAACTAGTCGTTCCAGGCTATCTTCATTGCCAAGCACAACGTGTTCAAAGAACCTATCCTAACCTTACCTTATTTATTGTGATAACCAGAAAAAATCTGCTAAAATTGTAATACATATCGCTCACTCCATTCATCAACGTCATATATCAAAAATCGTAAATTTTCAGTTGTGCATGTTTTCGGAATGCCCAGAAAATTTACTATATCCCAGCAAAAGCGGCATATTTTTGACTTAATATTTACCCGCTACAGGGTATTTGCATTTTGAAGAAAAGGTATTGTTTAATTATTTTTTTAAATCTACTAAATATTTTTCAAATGGAGAAAAAACATTCAGGTTTTACCTAAAAAGATCTGTTGCATAGTAAAAAGTTCAATAAGTGGCTTGATATTCATTTTTAATACATTACATTATATTTTTAAACTTAAAAACAATCTCCTGAAAAATCAAGTTTTTTGATATGTGACGTTGTTGAAAGGAGTGAGCGATATTATAAAAATGCAATGATTTTTATATTATGATCTGCCTGTTCACAGGTATGGGTCAGGGTGCCTCGCTATGTTGGAGCCAGAAGTCGGGCAGTGTGATTCGGTGCTATTAAGTCCCTTATCTGAGGATGCCTTTATACACAACATTCATATTCGCTTTAAACGAGATATCATCTATGTGAGTATCTTTACCGCTATACTTCGAATAACTTTATTCAACTTGGAATCGATTTGAGAAAAACAATGACCACATTTAGTTCAAATGGTATCCAAATTAACAATGGTGTTTTATTCCATTCCATTACAGTTCAACATCTTAGAATGTTTCTCCGGATCAATATTTCCATCTTTATAGTAATATTTATAATTTAAGAATTACCTGTACATATGTAATAATGCCTTTGGCGTTGTGGATTTTTATTCTGCAATTTTAACTTAATGATGCATATTATAAGGTTTTCAACGTTCTATAAACTGGCAGAATACACTAACTAGTTTGAAATGTCATATTAATGTGGTTTTAAAAGTCAATTCAACTTTGGTTTTAATAGCGGGTATTTTACTCAGGCTAAAAGCTTTAAATAACAGGGATTATTAAAATAGGAATTTTATAATTAACATTTTTTGCCAGTAGACCCACGAAATCTACCTTAAGATTTCATAACTATATACTTATCTTTGAAAATAATCTAATTTTGAAATGTTGTTATTTCTCCAGACCTACATTGGTAATGTGCTGATATCGGTGAACCCGTACCGGCAGCTAGCACTATACTCGGCAGAACTCGTCAGAGCGTACATCGCCCGAGCACCATTCCAACTGCCTCCACACGTGTGAGTGTACTGTCCACAGCTTGAGATGGAATATTTTCCAACCACACATGAAATTTGTGAACTGTAGCGTTGTCTAATATAATGTTATAGAATTCTCCAGCTCTACAAGTTAAATTTGCAAGAATCTCGTGAACCGTGAACCATCTCAGGAATCGCCGAATCAGTATTCTGGTTTATTTATTTATTTTTATTTCATCATACACATAATCACAAATTGTAATAATGTGCCCTCACTAAGTATTTCCATATCGAGGGCACATTTTACAATATTTATTTGTAAAACTATTTTAAAGAAAATTGTTTACGACATGTAATCAAATACGACATGGTCGAATGAAGGTGGCTTCCAAGGGTGGACTGTAGACATCAACAAATAAAGCCGCCAATAATTTAGTAATGTTGCTAATATTAAAATAAATCCATCATTTCTGTGACGTCATTCATTAGCAATTTACGAAGGCAAATTTTCCAAATGAAAGTGATGAATGAAAATATTGATTATATTGGCTGTCACAAACACAAAACGAGCCTAATACAATCTTTTATAGGTTGAGTATGTTAAATTAGATATTCCTCCCATCTGACAATGATCCATTATCATTTGTGTGCTTTGCTGGGAGGTTCTTTATTGTGTTATGTGAGAGTAATTCTCAAATGTATATGTAAGGATTGATTTAGCATATGGTTGTTTGACTGTCATAAGTTGTAATTTGTTGAATATTTCCTCTGCGGGAGTCCGTCTCGGAACTTGGAGTTTTATTTTCTTTGGGCGATAATAATACTGACTATCCAAGTAAAATTTTCCTTGATACAATCATATAGCACTGTTCCCATATTCTCATATCAGGTCATTAATACAGGCCTATTGATCTCTATACATATATATCCACATATATGTTTCTCAAATGTTCAAACTCTAGAGTCTTGAGAAGAAGTGGCACATCTTGATCTGAAATATTACATTGCAGATATGCTGTTGCTGGTACCGCCTTTCGGTGGCTGAGGGACCGAAATGAAAGTCAGTGCATCATCGTGTCAGGTATTTTATTTATTTATATCAAAAAGTAAATGTGGTAGCAGAAAATGGACTGTATCTAGTCAAAGGAGAGATGTATTCTTCTCATTAATCCTTATATTTACCTTCTTTTGGATATTTCTAGTTTACAGTGATAACCTTTGCTCCATATATCCAGATATTATTTACTGAAGTCTATCCATAAAATCAGGGACCTGGTGAAGGTGTCTACTAGTCAACGCTCCTCATAGAAGTAGCCAGATATGCTAATTTAAAACACTTAAATAATTAACAATGGAAACTCCACCGGCCTATTTAGTGTTGCCATGCAAATGAATTGCCTAAAGTCTAAAGGGTACTTGAATTTGAAAGTTACTTCTTAAGTAAGAACTTACTGGCAAAATTTACTAAAATTTTAGTGTTGCAAAAATAGTTTTATTATTTATTTATAAGTAATCCACCTTTCCTGGCATATCTATATATCTCGTTTACTTAGATGTCCTTTGATGATCTTCCTTAGAAATTCATACATACGTTTTTACAACTAAATGACTACTGGAGTCAAAAGCTGTCCAGTGATCTAACAATAATCAAATAGTAAACTGCAATTTTTTTTTCAGGGGAGAGTGGTTCTGGGAAAACAGAAGCGGCGCGGATATCTCTGCAATGTGTCGTGTTGGCGGGGGGTGGAGGGGGCGCCGCGGCAGGTCCCCGAGAGAAACTTACACAAGCGGGGACACTATTGGAGGCCTTCGGGAACGCCAAGACTCTAAGAAATGACAATGCTAGCAGATTTGTAAGCATAAATCAGTTTTGTATATTAAAAGCATTGACAACTTAGTGGTATGGTAATAAAACACTCTCCTTACCATCCACTGTTTACTTTGTGTAATACCACTTTTTTAAAACACTTATTTTTGACTACCGGTTTCGGAAAATTATTCCATCATTAAAATTTAAAAAAAATATTACATAAAAAATATTTAAATTAAAATTAAATTATTACGATTTTTTTTATTTTGATTCATTTGTCGTCTTTCTCTCTTTCAAAATAAAATGTTTTTATACAAATGTCAAATTGTAATAATTTAATTTTAATATAATAATTTAATTTTAATTTTAATGATGGAATAATTTTCCTAAACCGGTAGTCACAAATAAGCGTTTTAAAAAAGTGGTATTACACAAAGTAAACAATGGATGGTAAGGAGAGTGTTTTATAAATCAGTTTAATTATCAAAATATTGCAAGATAAGACCCCACAAGATGGACCACATAAATTTTGAGATGGCGACCTTGAGAAAATAAAAGAGGCGTCGGAAGACCCCAAAAAAGATGTCTGACGATATAGCCGCTGTGGGGGGTAGAAACTGTCTGCAAATAGCAACCGACTGAAGGAAAATCACAAAGTGTATGTATGGAAAGATACGGAAGAGGCCTATCTATATCCAGCAGTGGAGAACAGAAAGCTAGAGAAGAAGAATGGTCTTTCGCAATATCTCCTTTGATGCAAACTGCATAAATTATTAGTGATATATGATTTTGTCAAATGATGAAACTTGAAAATCAAAGTTTATTTAAATTTCAAGGGTTTCCACCTCTTTTTGATGAATATCTCAATTGATTTGGGGATATCTCTGAGTAAATCTGAGTATTTACAGAGTTTACGGCCTGTTATTAGCTGGTTTTACCTGTCCGGAAGTGTGGCCATACATAATTGTCTAAACAAAACTTTCCTCAAAGAGTACATGAACGGCCGCGTATATAACTAAAGCCTGGTTTCACATTTTAGAAACACACTTCAGTTCTGCCATCTGTTGACTCTGACCCATCTCTCGTGTTAAATCCAATGTTTGTTTTTATATTTTTATATTTAAAATACAACTTAAAACAAAACTCCTGTTTATTTTTTTTTTTCTAGGGTAAATATCTGGATATAGAATTTGATTACAAAGGAGATCCAATCGGAGGTCACATTACACACTGTAAGTATAAATGAATATATAATAATTATGTTATTCACACACTTATTTTATATAAATTTATCTATATTATTTTGAGGAATTTTTTATCAATTTGTTTTAAATGAAATGTGAACATTGTGCGAAAATACAAAAACTAGTCGTCTAAAAAAAAATGATGAAATTTTCAGTAATTCTGATACCTTCTGCTAATATTGATAATTTAATATTAATATCCATTTTAACATTTCACAATTATTCGCTACAATTAGTATCTTTGTATTTTTGAAACTGGTTTTTAAAAAAAAAAAACAATTTAATGCAATTTTTAGTTAAAAATAAGTAAAAAGTAACTAAAACATGTTTGACATATCGCTCACTCCTTTCAAGAACGTAATAAATCAAAAATCGTCAATTTTCAGTTGTGCATGTTTTCGGAATGCCCAGAAAATGTACTATATCTCAGCAAAAGAGGCATATTTTTAACTTAATATTTACCCGCTACATACAGGGTAGAAAGTGTTATTTTTGCATTTTGAAGAAAAGGTATTGTTTAATTATTTTTTTTAAATACACTAAATATTTTTCAAATGGAGAAAAAAACTTCAAGTTTTACCTTAAAAGATCTGTTGCACAGTAAAAAGTTCAAAATGTGGCTTGATATTTATTTTTAATACATTGTATTATATTTTTAAACATTAAAAACGTTCTCCTGAAAAATCAAGTTTTTTGATTTATGACGTTCTTGAAAGGAGTGAGCGATATGTCATTAGCAAACTTTTATATGACTCCCTTTCTAAAAATTTAGGCCACAATCACCAAAAAATAACAATACTTTTCTTTAAAAAAAAATTATCTGTGATTTCCAGATAATTTCTATTATAAATTTATGCAATTCACATTGAGTTTTATTTTATCTTGGTTTTTACCACGCATAGATTGAAACTTATATGATGGGTGAAATAATGTTACTTGTTATAAAATTAATGTCATAACTGAAATACTGATTGAATTTTATTTATAATTTTCATGCAATTCAGATCTCTTAGAAAAGGTAAGTCTAGGTAGATTTTTTCCCATTTGGTCAAGTATTGTGACATATATTTTTTTTAATTCTTCCTTATTGTTTATTTTCCTTCTCCAATCAAGTCATAGAGACTTTAAACATTGTTAAATTATGGTAAATTAAATTAAGTATCGGGTTGTGGTCCCGTGGTTAGTGTTGAAGACTCAGTGGTGCTGAGTTTCTTGGTTCGAACCCACTCTATGACAATTTGATACCTATTTCTAATGATGAGCCACTTAGGCTCACAGAAATAGTATTAAATTGAAGTATTTTTGTAAATATGTATAAAAAAAACACAAATATTTCACTTATTTAACACATTAGTTACGGCAATGTTTTGATAAAACTGTATCTTGAGGCGGGCGACATTACACAACTGTCCGGAAATATAAAATATGTCAGTGAACTTCATATTTTGAACTTGAGGTTGAACTCGAAAACAATACAAAAACGGTTAAATGGTCTCTAACGTCTCAAAATAAAATCATGTTAGTCCACAAATCACAAAAGTAAAAAAATGTTAAAAACACTAATAAAATATTAGAAAATAACAACACAGTTTAACAACCGCCGAAAACTCAAAATCTGCGAATAAAAAATGATTTATGGGCTTTCCCCACACGCGTTTATTGCTTTGTAAGTACCAACTGCCGACTTAAGTAAAGGACAATGATCTTTGTATTTTATTTCATTTTAGGACAAAGAAAAAAACGCACCGTCTGTATCCATGTTTAAAGTTAATTTGTAACATTTCCTTCAAAACAGATTACGACCATTAGCCATGTTTTGAACCAGTAAATATCAGTATTATTTTTTATATTACAACGACATCTATCCACTACACAACAAAAGCAAAAAGGCCAAGAGATTAGAGGTTTATGACGTGTTTTTTGTATACTAAATTGAAGGTAGCCGAAATGCACAAAAATGTGCACCCCGCCACCACACAAGGTTTCTGAAACGCACAAATATGTGCACACCGTACACAATGTGTTAATAAAAAAAAAGTGTATACATTTAAACAAATACTTGACCTATTTTAAATAAAAATGAATATTTAAACAACATGAATATTTAATAAACAAAAAAACTCATTGAACATAAGAAAATGTAAGAATATATGTTATTGAAAGAAATTTACCAACATTAATTTGTGTTCAAAAATGCAAAATATACCACAAATCTAAATATATGGGTTATATGAAGTGAGTTCTTGTTTCATTATTTTTGTAGCATATCCTTCATTGTGTATCAAAAATTTTGATCTCTTTCCAGACTCGTGTGACTAATTTACAACAAGGAGACAGAAATTTCCATGTATTTTACCAGCTGTTAGCAGGTGCTGATGTACATTTACTCAGTAAGTTATACAATTATTTTATTTACTAAAATCCACAATATGAGTTCACTATCCCTCCACTTACCCATAGATTTTTGCAGTTATGCATTAGCGCAGTCAATCAATTAAAAAAATAATTATATCAAGGATATTACCACAAGGTGACAGCCGAATCAATTAACTAGTTTAAAGTATTTCAAGTAAATTTTATTGTCAATTTACACAAAGAAAATATATCCCAAATATTGCAATATGTCAAATGTTCAACAAAAGATCGGTGATATTGGAGCTGGCAGTGTTCTGAGTCAGCTCTCTGAATAGAATTCGCTAGTGTACAGGTTATTTGACGTCATTTAGAAAAACAAAATAAGGCTACAAAGCCAGTATGGCCATTTACTTATTTCAGAATGCCTGAAGCTACAGCGTAGTGTGGAGGCCTACCGGGTGCTACGCAGGCCTCGGGCCCCCGGAGCGCCCCCTCCTCCCCCCTCTGCCCCCCGCCACACCACCGAGGACAAGCCGCACTTTGCATTCACCAAGGTAATGCTAGGCACCCATTATATCGCCAAAATATAACACTATATTTGTAATGTATGTAATTTTTATAATCTGGATTACACTGTATGAATCCAATACATGAATACAACTACATTAAAACTTCAATTCTTCTTTATTCTCTACATGTCTTATCGGGTCCCCCCAACGTTGACTATTACTTGTGAGAAAGTGTCCCTATTTTGGGCAGTTCGAAACAGCACCTTGACGTTCCATACATCTTAATTTTTATTTCTGAAATTCTAAAAACGACTGGATAATCAGCGATTCGAATAGTTGGGGATTAGATGATTAAAATTCTACTATTGACTTTTGACTATTAATAGGTTTGACCCCTATTTACACCCTAGTGGTTTATAAAGCACATCCCAAATCGATGTTGTGTTAACACATTTTTTGCAGGAAACGCTTAAAAGCGTCTCTTACATACTATTAGTAGAGAGCAGGAGAGTTTGCTTACTTTTGGTAGAGTGCGAAAAAAGCTAAAAAACATTGTACAAATGGGAATTGGGTTTGAGGTTACTTGTGATTAGTATACTGAGGGTTGGGTTTCAGACTGTCTGAGTATAATTAGGTTCGGGGTTGACGAAAAAACCGCCCGCAAACAGTGTGTTAAGACATAGTGTATTCAGTACACAACTCGACCTATAAATGTCCAAAACCTTAAATAAAAACATCTAGTGTATTTTCTAGTAACAGTATTATCTCCATTTGTTACAGACTGCCTTGGACACCCTGGGTTTCACCAGCGAGGAGATCACCGACGTATTCAAGCTCGTGGCGGTGGTGCTGAAGATTGGAAACATAGAATTCATCCCCGTCACTAACATTGATGGCACGGTCGGCTGCTCCATCAGCCAAGAATATGGTGACTGATTATAATTACTTACTAATGAATATCGAATTTGCGAAAATGTAAAACAAAATTGTATCCTGATTTTATTGTGAATTTACAGCAGACAGACACGGAACAGTGCAAAAACATTTGTGCAGAAATCCTCAGTCGTCGCACTTAACTATTATTCATCGACACTATTACGGATCCCTTTCACATGTTGCGTTTTTTTTCTTTGACACAAACATATCATAATCCTAACAAATGATGGAAATAACAACCCTAGAACCTAGTCCTAACCACGACACAGAAAGACAACAACACAATGCATTACCTTACACAAAGAAAACAACACCCTTACGATGCAGTACTTTTGATCAAAAATCATCATTTAGAAATAAAATTAATTTCAAAGACAATTTTATTTGAAAATCCTCCATTTAAAAAAATACTGTGCAGAACTGGTGGAGTGCGCCGCATTGCTGGGATGCCTGAGCGGGTCACTATCTCTGGCTCTGCGGGGAGAGCTTAGTGCCGCAGATGCCACCCGCCGGAGAGACCGCCTCGCGAGGTCCCTGTACTCCCGACTCTTCACGTGGCTGGTGGCCCGGGTCAACTCCGCCATCAAGGTAATACGCTAGCCAAATGCGACATTTACTGTCCGTTCATATTTATTTTACCTCTGATTTATTTATATTATTTTTTTTTATTTATGTTATTTTTATTTTATTTATTCGGGAATTGTACAGCTTACATATAAAAAAAATGATATAATAAACAATAGTTACATTAACAATACTAAACATTACATTACATTAACAAAAATAGTTACGTTAAAAGCCAATTAAACAATTTCATATTTATGTTATAAAACTATTAAAAAACATTCAGAGATTTTTAAAAAAAGGGTGCGACATAAAATAATCGATTTAGCAGGGAAGTAGAATATTTATTTCATACTATATTACATATTTATTTTACTTTATACATATTTATACTATACTATATTTATACTATACTATACTATTTATTTATACATATTTATTTTATTTATGTTCATACTTATTTTACCTCTGATTTATATTTAGTTAGTCAACATAACAACTAGAGGTAAAATAACTGTAGATTCACTGTAAGTAGTCTGCATTTTGAGTGTGACCAAGTACACAACTTTGTGTTCACAAATCTGGATTATCTCCAATTAGGAGTTATTTTTTGACATCTCAACATAGATGAAGAAGAATATGGAATTCTGAGCATTTACAGAACTAAGTGGTAACATTCACAAAAAAATTTGACATCTCAATATAGATGAAGAAGAATACGGAAGTCTGGGCATTTACAGGGCTTACGACCATCATAGGCTGGTTTAAGTGATCGCTTAACACACATGTACCATTCACCAATAAAATTAATTTGTGAATGTTATATGTGTGTAAAGTGATCACTTAAACCAGTCTTTGACGGTCATGAGCCCCATAAATGCCCAGACATCCCTATTCTTCTTCATAATATGATAAATAACTCCTATAATTGGAGATAATCCAGGTTTCCAAATAAGTATATGGACACGCTCAAAATGTTGCCAATTAGTTTGGATTATCCGGACTGTAATGTATGTATTTTTCCTCAGGTGACAGACTGCAGTAAGCGCAGTTCCCTGAGCATCTTGGATCTATACGGGTTCGAGGTTCTGAACTCCAACGGGCTGGAGACGCTGCTCATCAACTATAGCAGCGAGATAGTGCACCGCACCATTCAGGCCGCCACGCTGGCCACGCAGCAGGACGAGTATGTGCGGGAAGGGCTGGACTGGCAGAGGATACCCTACTTCGATAATGAACCTATATGCCAACTCATCCATTCGGTATATAGTCTATGATTTGTTTAATTCCTTTCAATGATTCATCCTATTGATTCATCTGTGAATCTTTGCCTCTGTATGGGTTACTCATGTTGCGAAAACTGATGTGAAGAAAATAAATATTTTCTTCTTCTTATTGTAAGCCTACGGCCTGTTTTTAAGAGGGATTAGCCTCCTGCGATGTCGATTCCCAGCTATCTCTCTCGTGGTCTGCCTGGGAGTCGTCTACCATGGGGTTGGGAGTCATCTGCCATAAATATTTTAATGAGCTGATATGATTAAATAAATTATGGTTCCAGCTCATTATTAGAATGCCAATATTAACACATTTCAAACGGGTGTTTTTTTACACCTGCAAACCGCTGACGACGGGATTTGATAATTTTGTACATATAGTTTAGACCTAAAGAAAGATTGGTACATAATACATATTCATATAAAAACTTTAAATAATTCCTTCTTTTCTGACTTTAAAATGAGTCCGGCGCAGAAGGAAAAATACCCTTCCCGTCTTTAAGCATCAATCGACCCAACGGGTAGAAATACCTTTCCCATCCTTAGTGTGTTAATGATCTCACATGATTTATTTCTTAATTATGGTTCTAATTCCAATATTAAGGCCGAGATCTCAGTTGATCAAATACGGAACGCAAACGGCTGCACTAAGAGCCGCGCGCGAATATTCTTTTAGAATATTAATTGAAATTTGACGTTTTTTAAAATACTAACTCCTTACCTCTCAATAACTTTTTTCTTTTCATAACCATGTATATATTTAGAAGAAAAACTGATTTTTTCAATACAAAATCAGTATTATAAGCAAAAAATTCAATTATATCAAATGGTACTTGGGTTCGAAGAAAATTAAGTGGCGATTTATCATACAGTAATTTTAAAAAAATTAGTCCCGCACCACAGACATAATTGTTCCCTGTTTATAGATGTTTTTGATGATGCTGTTACAGAACACTCACGGGCTACTGTCGCTATTGGAAGAGCCCCATGTGGCCGAAGGGGGCGCCTCCCAACTCCTCACCCGCCTGCAGCAATGTTGGGCCGGCCACTCTCATCTGGTGCTACAGCCCCCTTCGCAATTCCAGTAAGATTTTGTGTATTGTCCCTTGACTACAATTTTTTTTACTTATCTACCTGGAATTACAACCTTACCCTTCTGTCGTAACTAACGATATTAGCTGTTACTAATCATTTAGTTGCAGGTACCCATAATTGAAAATATATACATATTGAACGTTTAGATTTTTTCCAAAATTCTTTTATTTATTTTATCACAGTTTTTAATGTGATTATTCAATAAACTAAAAATGTATTTTCACAAAGTTTTCATAAATATTCACATTGAAAACTAAAAACAAATAATTGATAAATTAACCCGATTACTTGAGTGTGAAATTTTGTTCACGATATTACACTGATATTTATTTTAAAGATTTTTGTTGTTTCTAATTTAAGTATCATTCTGGATATTTCAATTTTTTAAGATGATTTTCATATTTTAAAAATTGATTAACTTGTATACTTTAATTAAAATTACCAGATTTTTTTTATTTATTTTTAATACCATTTTAATGTTTTTTCAACAAATTTAATTTATATAAACTGCCATTTTGTTATTTTATCAACAAAAAATACAAATTATCTTGGAAACTACGCCATTACTATGGAAATGTGTTAATGCTTATTAATTTTGTTTAATTTTTGTCCCGTGAGTTTAAAATTAACAACCTTTAGCTGCAATTATATTTCTTTCATGTAATTTATTTTCCTTCAAGTATTACATAATGGACAATAGTTAAAATTGAAACAACAAAGGCAATCTATATTTTATGCACATTGTTTTTCCTGTTTTCAGATTGCGTCACTATGCGGGCACTGTTACTTATGATGCAACCGATTTTGTTGAAAAGAACTCGGATATTCTTCCCCGAGCTCTAACGAGTGTCATGTTCCAATCTCGCCATCCTCTCTGTAAAGACTTGTTCCCTGAAGGTAAGTGTTCATGTGTTTTGTAAAAGTGGTGTAAATGCTTTCAGGTAACCCTGATGACATATCCAGGTAACCCTAATGATATGTCCAGGTAAACCCAATGACATGTCCAGGTAAACCCAATGATTTGTCCAGGTAAATGCAATGATATCTCCAGGTAAACCCGATGATATGTCCAGGTAAATGCAATGTTATGTCCAGGTAAACCTAATGATATGTCCAAGTAATCCCAATGATATCTCCAGATAAGCCCAATGTCTAGGTAACTCTGATAACACATCCATATAACCCCAATGGTATATCTTCTGTAACCAATCTCGATGATATATCCTTATAAGCCCAATTGTAAATTCAAGTAGTCAAGTAACTTTAAAAATATATCCAGGTAAACTCAAGATATGTCCAAATAACTTCAATGTCATATTCATGTATCTCTGTGGTTGACATGCCCTTATAGTCCAAATATGTCCTGGGTTTTCAAAAATTTTATGAACATTAACCCGAGGAATAGGTTATTTATCTAATATTCTCTCTCTCTCTCTTTCTCTCTCTCTAACCCTTATCCGCACCCCAATGGTGCATAGGGCACTGCTTCATATAAACACAGTGTTATCTTGATCCTTAACACATGAAGGAAAGATGATCAGACCTCAGCTTCAGGTACCAGTTCAGGGTAATATTGAATAAATATTAAAGTGAAAAAATCACTAATATTTATTTGACCCCCCTGGGAATCGAACCCGGGACCTTCAGAACGGTAGCCGAGCGTGCTGACCATTACACTACGAAGGTGGACAATTTTATCTAATACACTGAATACTAATTAAATTCCTTAATTTGGAACCAAGACCAAATTTAACTAGTCGAACTTGGTACAGCTCTCAAACAATTGAATAAATACAATGAAACAAAGTGAAATGGAGATATATTGGTGACCTCGTACGTCATACTCGTTCTACAGTAGACTCTTATTATCCGGGATGGTCAAGAAAAAGCATCCCTTTATTTACTATTATTAAGTTAACAGATTTTTTTTCTTCATTATACAAGAAACCTGGATTTTAAATTTTTTTATCAAAATTGAAAACACTACTAGTAACCTCATTGCATGTTCAGGCAACCCATCCCGCGGAGTGTCCCGGCGCCCCAGCCCCCTGGGGGCGCAGCAACGGGTGGCCCTGGGCGCGCTCACCGCCGCGCTGTCCACCCGCCGCCTGCACCACGTGCGCTGCCTGCGCCCCAACGACCTCATGCGCCCGCGCCTCTTCGAGACCGCCCTAGTGCAGCACCAAGTCAGATACAACGGGTAACAACTACCTAATTAACATATCCCTTTCACTGCCTTCACTGGGGTACTTCTAGAAAATTTGGCGATGGACTTACAATATTGTATTTATTTAGATTGGCAGTAACAGGTATATTGAAAGCTTTTAGATGTAAATTGACAGTAAAATCGGGATACAATTTTATATTGTTTCACATTTTCAATAAATTTCGCAACTTAGTTAAAAAAAAAAAAAAGATTGCTTAGCAAGAGCAGATCTGTCAGGAAGCCTAGATGCTTCTCTATCAGATCTGGGCATGCGGTGGGAAAGCTTTCAATACCTTATTAACACATTGTTGTCGGGCGGTTTTTTCATCAATGGGCAATGGGCAGGACATTTTGCAAGACAGGACCCCAAGAATTTTACGATGGAGATCTTGGGAGAACAAAAGAGGTGTGGGAAGACCCTAAAAGAGGTGGTCTGACGACATAGTCGCTGTGGGAGGTAGAAACTCGCTGCAAGCAGCAACCAACCGGAGGAATTGGAAATAAGGGGAGGAGGCCTATATCCAGCAGTGGAGGTCAGAGGGCTCATGAAGAAGAAGTCTGCCAACCAACCCTCAGTATACTAATCATAAGTAACCGCAAACCCTATTCTGATATGTTCAATGTTTTTTGACATCTCTCGCATTGTACCAAAAGTAAAAATCTGGGCATTTACGGGGCTGACGACTGTCATAGGTGGTTTAAGTGATCACTTTACACACGCGTAACATTCACCAATTCTACCCATTATTGACAACCACGATATTCAAATTCTTGGAAGTTCTATATATTTGAACCAATTTCGAAACTTTTTCTTGAATCACTAGAACTTCACTAGAGACGTCTATTGGTGACATGAAAAGAAGCTTTTTACTAAGCAGAAACTCTTTTGTTAGTATGTGAGATCTAAATCCTGGATTATTCACACACAGAAATGCCAGAAAATATCATTTTCATTATTATTTTTATGTAAACTTAAAATTTGACCAGTTTGGACACATTTAAAATGTTGTAAATAGATAATGGTTTGAGAAAGGAGTACAATAAAGAGGAATTCAATATTATTAAAGCTCATGTCTGTGCAGCACCTTCCACTAAACTCTACTTAAGTCAAGTTTTTCAAATGTTAACCTTCAAAAACCTTCTCTTTTAACTACTCTAAATAACTCCTCGATCTTCTTCTTCCTCTACTCTCTTCTATTTTCCCCTCTATTCTTGTAGTGCTCTGTCTCAAAGCATGTGTTAGCATGAGCATTCTCCCGGTGGCAAGTCTGCTCTCCATGACATTATTTGTCGCGTTCATGGCAGGTTGATGGAGTCGGTGCTGCTGTGGAGGTCGGGGCACTGCGCGTCGCTGGCGTTCCAGACGCTGTGCGAGCGCTTCTCGCCGCTGCTGCCGGCGCACCTGCGCCCCTCCTCCCCGGCGGGGGCGCTGCCGGCCTGCCGGGCCCTGCTGCGCGCGCTTCCCATCCCGCCCGCCGAGTTCGCGCTCGGTAGGACGCGCGTCTTCATACGGAGCCCCCGGACGGTGAGCAAACCCAACTTACTTTATATGAATTGTTGGGTAATATATCCAAAATAAAACAAGCATTAATAATAGCAATTATTGTTAGTATATAAGGACATTTTGAAAATATTTTTAGTCCGTGTTTGATAATGTCCTAAGAAGACGAAACACGTCACATATTAACATATACATAAATAAATTTAGAATTCAATCCAACAAACCTTGTTTTATTTTGGATATATTACCCAACAATTCAATATGGAATTCTACCAACTGTCTGCAGTTATAATAAATTACCTATATGATCATGATAAGTAGTCAAAATGTATAGATGGTAATGTTTCAGATGTTTTTTTGAAAGTCATCGGAGATGGTAGTAACACATCAATAACTTAAGAAAAAATATTGTTTTACAAATGTGGAGATCCTCACCAAAATGTTACATTTGCAATGTTGCACAAAAAAATCCTTTAAATGCAAATCTGTTCTGTTTACTGTATTTTATTAAAATCTTAATTAAAGCTGCGACAAAACGAGACCAATCCTGTGCTAAACCAATATGAAATCAATAAATCGCACCAAAATGTAACAATTTTACAAGCTACAATTCCTGATTACTTAAAATCATTTATAATGGAAATGTAACGTTTTGGTGAGGACCTCTACAAACGTATTTGTTAGTAAAAATTTTCATTAATAAGTCAAGAATTTATTATAAAATAAGAACATATTTATGAAGATATCATGCAATGCAATGCTCATTAATGTTATCCGCCTCCGTGGTGTAATGGTCAGCGTGTTTAGCTACCGTTCTGGGAGTCCCAGGCTCGATTCCCAGGGGGGGGTGAAAATAAGTATTAGTGATTTTACACTATATTTATTTAATATTGCCCTGGATTGGTGCCTGAAGTGCAGTGCCTTTGCCTTTATATAAGTAACGATCAAGATAACACTGTGTCAATATTATCCCTATGCACCATTGAATATGAATAAGGGTTAGAAGAAGAATGTTATCATTTACATTCACTTAGATATTAATACATATATCAAATATTACAACTTGTTTATAATAAAAAATCATCACCATACAGACAATTTTATTAGTCTTCGTAGTCTAGTGGTTAGTGCATTTGGCCACCGTGCATGATGTTCCAGATTCGATTCTCAGGAGAATCAAAACAAATACTGTTGATCTTCTATGTACATATTTGGTGAAGTTAACCATAAATAATTTTAACAATTTATTTTTTAACGTTGTGCTTGAATATCATTTCTATAGTTTACCTTTATATGCAAATATCAAATAAAATATCACTATATGCATATAAATATTATAAGTGATTTAAACATTTAACATTTTAACATTTAACATAGTAACATTTTCCAGGTTTTCGAATTGGAAGAGATGCGCAACATTAGACTTGAAGGGTTGGCCGCACTAATCCAGCGAGTGTGGAGAGGGTATCGCGTGAGGAAGGATGCAGCCAGGAGGCACCGAGCCCAGAGGGTCATAGCTAAAGCATGGAGGCGATGGAAGGTGATACACATGTCTTCTACCCTTTCTACTTATTTTATAGTATAATAGAAACAGCACCATTTTGCATCGCTAGTCTAGACTATCATAGGCAAAATACATTTTATGTTTCATTTCTCAATGTAATTTTTATTGGAAGTAATATGTTAAAAATATATTTATTTTATTACACTCAAGCACTGGATTTTTAAGACCATGCATCAAAATACGTTCACCTGTGATCGAAGGGGAATACTCTTCTACTTCATAAAGTTCTCAAAAGATATTTCAGCTCCAACTCAGATGTAAAAGTAAAATACTCTGAGAATTTAGGCAATATGGATGTTCGATAATGGGCAAAATGAATGTTACACAGTGTATAATGTGATAATTTAAGTCAGTTAATTTTATATCTGTATTAATAGCATTGTTTACCTTGTGGTGTGGTAATATAACACTGTCCTTATTATTCATCGTTCACTTTGTGTAATACCACTTTGTAGAGCATCTAATATGTTTTATATTATGAATTCTAGATTTTTAAATAAAAACGCCGTATTATTTTACTTGTCGTAGTCTTTATATCATTTCATTACGTTTCTTTAAAACAAACATTTCACAAACAAACCATAAAAAATTGTGTTTAATTTTTATATAAAACATTTAATAATTAATAGTATTCTTTGTAATGAAAGATTATGAATTCAATAATGACATATCGCTCACTCCTTTCAAAAACGTCATAAATCAAAAATCGTCAATCAGTTGTGCATGTTTTCGGAATGCCCAGAAAATATACTTTATCCCAGCAAAAGCGGCATATTTTTAACTTAATATTTACCCGCTACAAGGCAGAAAGTGTTGTTTTTGGATTTTGAAGAAAAGGTATTGTTTAATTATTTTTTTAAATATACTAAATATTTTTCAAATGGAGAAAAAACCCTCAGGTTTTACCTAAAAAGGTCTTTTGCACATTAAAAAGTTCAATAAGTGGCTTGATATTTATTTTACTAAACATTGTATTTTATTTTTTAACTTTAAAAACGTTCACCTGAAAAATCAAGTTTTTTTTATTTATGTCGTTCTTCAAAGGAGTGAGCGATATGTATTATTAAAATCTGCAAGCAATTTGATTTTCTGTTTATTTTAATTTAATTTTTAAATAATATTTCTAAATGCAGGATGCTAATAATTTTACTAGCTTTCGAATGAGATGTAGAATTTTGATTAAAAGTCCTTTTCTTTTTAGACCAATTTATTTTGTCCTGTTTACGTTTTTGGATTTTTATGCCATGGTGTCATAAGTCGCACTTGTAAGGCGTTTCAACTACCATCACGGGGACCATTATAAGGATTATGCAAATTTCAAGTGTCGAATATCAAATTGTCAGGGCAACACCTGATCATATCTTCTGGAATGATGACATAATTGGAAAAAACGGAACCTGCATCTCAACAGTCAAGAAAATTTAAGAAATTTCATATTTCTGTGTCCTATTTTGTCATTTTCTTTATATTGTTTGCTGTTTATTTTTCTTGTTCGTTTATTTAATTTGAGTTTTTATTTGTGATTCAATATAATTTAGGCAACTCACGACGTGGAGGAAAGAATAATATTAATGAGAAGACGATCGGTGCGTTGTATTTACTTTCATTTCACCCTCACCTAGTAATAAGTCTAGATGCGAATTAGATATCAAAAAACCCATGTCCACATTATAAGTATGTTTTTTTTTCTGACAATTTTTGAAGAACAAAGGTGTCTTGTTGAGGCCCTGTGGTTAGTGTCGCGGACTCTTGAGCCAGAGTTTCTCGGTTCGAACCCACTCTACCACAATTTAATACCTATTTCTAATAATGAGCCGCTTAGGCTCACAGAAATACTAGTATGAAATTAAAGTATTTTTGTAAATAATAAAAACACAAATACTTTTTTTTTAATAAAATTAAAAATTAAAAAATAGGCATGATCTTGTAATATTTCTGCATTTTCATCATTTCAAAATTTCTATTGCATACTGTGTGAATGTTTTATTTTTTTTATTTTTGCAACAGAAACAGAAATTCTCTTTATTTCTTAATTGAGTTGAAATAAAGAGATTTCCATTAGTATGGCATGTACATTTTTACAAACTATGTTTATAATAATACTAAATTCATCAGCTGCCAAAAGATATTTGAGAATAACGATGACTAAATAAGGTCATATTTTTCAGAAAAATTTGTTTTTTTGTTTTTTTTTTTAAGTTAATTTTGGTTGGTTGAAAGATACTGTTTATTTTTAGCAATTAGTTCTCTAATGTACAATTGTTCTGTGCAAGAAGTCCAATAAATAAATAAATAATTGATATCAACAGAATAGAACCATTACACATTTTCCCATACATAATGTGTAAAATCATTTGATTTCTCATAAATTATATAGCTTTTTTTCCACAGTTTAAAATACGAGTTTTTAATAAAAATAATTTTTTTGTAAAAATTAACCATCCACATTATTCCCACTTTTTTGTAAACTTAGATTTTTATCATGTTTGAATGATAGTAATGAATTTCCGAGAAGTATACTCTGTCCTCACAGTGTTGTGTGAATGTTGGAACTAACACAGCTATAATTTTGTCCACCAGACAAGGAAACGAGTGTTGTCAATGAGGCATGAGAAGAGAGTGCTTTGGGCGGTTCAGACTATACAGAGACATTACGTCCAGTGGAAGGTATTATTTTTTCATTTTATTTTTCTGTGTATCTCATTTGTTCTATACCTCATTCACTTGGAAAAAACAATTGCATTGTTATGGGTGCGAATTGTAAAATAATCCTAGGATTTTGATTTCATATTTTCATAATTAGAATTGGAAAAATGCCTTCACAGTTTCAAATAAATAAGTAACAGAGCTATTGAAGTAAAAAAAAAGTTATCACAATGTGTATGCATGTCTGCCTCTGTAGTGTAGTGTTTCCGGGTTTGATTCCCAGAGGGGTTAAAGTAAATGATTTTTCACTCTAATATTTCTGCCGTTAGATTTCTGAGAATCAATATATAGACTCTAGTATACTCTAATACGAGAGTTGTCTGAAAAGTTTCCGACCTAACAATGATACAAGTCTTTTTTTAAATTTATTTTAATTTTTCTACATAATCTCCTTTTACATATATACACTTCTCCCAGCGATGCTCCCATCTCTTCAACCCGTCCAAATACATAGTAGTTGGCGTCTTTCCCTGCAAAATAGTCATTTATGAAGGATGGCCTACTCATTCGAAGAAAATCTCTGTCCTCCGAGCGCAATTTTTAGCTTAGGGAACAACAAAAAAGTTGCTCAGGGCTAGATCTGGTGAGTAAAGGGGGTGGTCAAGTAGTTCAAACCGTAATTTGTGAATTTTTGCCATAGCAACCACTGAGGTGTGAGAAGGCGCATTGTCTTGAAGCATAATTTTTTTCTTCTGCAAATGTAATTTATTATTAGATTAAAACCAATATTTTTAGCTTTTCCACTTTTTTATTTGACCAGCGACCGGGTTTCGTCGTTACCGACATCATCAGACTGGTGATGTCGGTAACGACGAAACCCGGTCGCTGGTCAAATAAAAAAGTGGAAAAGCTAAAAATATTAGTTTTAATCTAATAATAAATTAAAAATGCAATTCCATCACGAAGTGTCAGTGGATAATATAAATCTATTCTGCAAATGTGGCCGTTTTTTCGTAACTTCTGTATTCAACTTTCGAGTAATGATGCATAGTATGCTCCTGTAATAGTTTTTCCTATTTCTAGTAATATATGAAAATAACTCCTTGACTTTCCCAGAAAACAGTCGCCATCACTTTCCCAGCCGAAGGAACAGTTTTTGCCTTTTTTGGGGCCGATTCCCCCTTCGTTTTCGACTGTTTGGACTATATTTTTGTTTCTGGAGTAGCATGGTGTATCCAAGTTTCCTCTACAGTTATTAATCGGCGCCAAAAGTCTGACTCATTGAGGCTAAACTGCACCAACACGTTTCAACAGGTGCAGATATTTATTCAAACACGTTTTTGGTCAGGAGTGAGCAAACGCGGCTCCCAGCGCGCGGACAGCTTTCTCATCCCTAAATCTTGATTTAGTATGCAACAAACATGTTCTTTCGATATCTCCATAGACTCTGCTATCTCTCTTACCTTAATCCGTAAGTGATGAAGCAGAGTCCCCGTATACAGCGTTCAGCTGTCTTTAATTTTCGTAGGCGTGTTGCCTTTCAAAAACAAATATTTGATGACTGCTTGATACCCAATTTTTTCCATTTTTAAAAAAACGCTCACTGCAACTCACTCAACTATAGGTCCAAAATGGCCGAAATTTTGGTGAGTGCCTTTCAACGCATGCCCAAACAGATTTTTATTGACAACTACTGCCATCTTCTTGTTGAGGTCGGAAGCATTTAAGACAGCCCTTGTATTTATGCATATACATAGATTTTATTTTTTTTCCTTTATGTATTTTGATACTTTTTTATTTACCTGCTCAATATTCTTATGTTATTTTTATTTTACCTATCCGTAATTAAGTAGAGACAATGAAAATTTAATAATTTGAATAATTTACTTCGTACCCTTCATTGTCATTATTCACACCTTTGGTGTAAAATATTTGTCAAACACAAAACATGATCTCTTTTGGTAAACTGTTTTTTTTATTTTATTTATAAAACTATCTGTTTACAACCTTTCAAAGTTACTTTTATAATAACTGTATTGTAAATATAAATTAAAATAGTATTTTTATTTTACATTTACAGAGACGGAGATATCTGGAGTGGCTGTTGGGGGCGCTGCCAGCGGCGCACCTGTCTCCCCTTTGTACGGCATGGCCACGCACATCTTCTCGCCTCGTGCTCACTCACTCTCTACTCAACCAGATACACCATCGCTGGAGGGTCAGTCTTTGCTTTCAACTAGTCCTTAATGGTGTTATCTTTGTGTAAAGTACTGCGTTGTGTTATTGTTGTCTTTCAGTGTTGTGGTTAGGACTTTGTGCCAGGTTGTGAGATAGGGTTGTTCTTTACTTTTTTTATGTCCATCGTTTGTAAGGATTGTGATAGGCGTGTATCAAGAAAAAATATATGTGTATGTGTATATACGTATATATGTTTCGTTACTTGTGAAAGGGATCCGAAATAGTGTCGATGAATAATGGTTGAGTGGAAATGCGATGACTGACCATTCTCTGCAAATTTATTTGCACTGTTCCGTGTCTGTCTGCTGTGCTGGTCGTGGTTGTGGGCGTCTGCGTACCGGCCAACGTCGAGTCGGAATCGGATCTAGCTGACTAATTGAACTAAACACTAATCCCTTTCACTGCCTACACTGGGGTACTTCTAGAAAATTTGGTGATGGACTTACAATCTTTATATTTCTTTGGATTGGCAGTCACAGGTATATTGAGAGCTTTGAAATATAAATTCACAGAAAAATCAGTTTTATATTGTTTCACATTTTCAATAAATTTCGCATTTTAGTTTTAAAAAAAATTGTTTAGCAAGAACAGATCTGTTAGGAAGCCTAGATGCTTCTATATCAGATCTGGGCATGCGGTGGGACAGCTTTCAAAATCCCTTTAGGTGTCGTCCTAATAAAAAGCGATTATCGCTCGTTCTCACGAATTTCACTCATACAAATCCGCGATTAAACATACAGATCTCGAATAAGTGTTGAATAACTGGCATTTGCGTGATGTGGTCGCGCGAACTAAGTTCGTACGCACAAACTAAGTTTGTATGCACAATCAGACATATTGATGTCGAATAGGTGTCCTAGTTGAGATTTGCGCGATAATTGCGTCGTTTTGCCAAGAACGAACGAACAACATCAAACGCAATATTTATTTTAATCTATAAATCAATTTACAACATTTTGAGTGTGTCCAGATACTTGTTCACAAAATCTGGATTATCTCAAAATGCCCAGACTTCCATATTCTTCTTCATCTTTGATGAGATGTCAAAAAATAATATTAAAAATAAAAATTAAATTAAATTAAATTAAAAAAATAAAAATAAAAAATAAAATATATAAATCAATTAGTTGTTGCATGCATGAGTCCTTTGCGAATCAACAAAAAATGTAATCAAAGGTTATTTTCTTTCAGTGCCATAAATATAGGATGAAATTTGACCAAACGGCTAGAAACAGAATGAGAGAGAAGGTGACAGCCAGTATTATCTTTAAGGATAGAAAGCAAAGTTATACCAGAAGGTTTGTGGCTTTCATTTATTTATACTTTTGTATTAAATCAGTATGTAAATCCCTATAATTTAATCTTTTTTTTTTATTAATGTTACAGCGTGTCTCACCCATTCGTCGGAGACTATGTGAGGCTGAGGCAGAACTCTGTGTGGAAGAGAGTCTGTATTGATACGGATGACCAGTACGTGGTATTTGCAGATATCGTCAACAAGGTGACCAGGTCTAGTGGAAAAGTGAGTGTATTTTTTTTCTATAACTGCCTGTTACTGTTTTCAATGAGAGAACATTTCATCATCTGAAAACAGAGCTATCCTCACTGCATATAAAGAAGTTTTAATTTTACAATTAAACTTTTGATGTGAGTTCTCTTAATCATTTAATAATAGTATGTTCTTTTGAATGTTTTGATTTATAATATTTGAATAGGTATTTATTTAATGTGTTCACTGTGTTCAATATATGGCAAACAATCAAAAGATGCTGACAAAATAGCAATTTTAAAAATGCTAAAACTGAATAAGAAATTGATTTTTGTAGATTCTAGTAAACACTGTTCTCTTCATTCTCTGCATTCATGTGCGGCTCATGTTTATATTTATTTGTAACATTTACCAATTCTACCCATGATTGACAACCACACTGCTCAAATTTTTGAAACTCTTAAATATATTGATCAGTCTCGTGACACTGTACATGTGAATTCACAACAGCCATCTATGTTAGAATAGGGAAACCTTTTATTAAGTAAAGATTCTTTCTATTTGTACTCAAGGTCCGAATCCTGAATTAAATTAGTTGAAATCTCTTTTCACCTACGATTTATTTTAATAATTAATATATAACTTTAAAATCACTATAAATATTATATTGTAACTTAATTATAATGTGTACCGGTTAGCTTCGAAACCGGTAGACAATATATTTAAGTTTTGATAAAATATTTGTAGTGATTTTAAAACTAAGTTACATTTTAATTATAAAATGAAAAATCACAGTTAGTACATCAATTTTTTTTTTTTTAAGTTTTCAAAACAGATAGAAATCTTAAAGTACCAATCCATGCAAATTAGATGGATTTCAATTTAATTGTTTTTTTTTTCCTCTAAGTTGGTGCCCACTCTGGCAGTGATCTCCACTTCAGCTATGTTACTCCTGGACCAGAGGACGCTGGGAGTGAAGTATCGGATTCCAGCCGCCGAGATATACCGGATATCCCTCAGTCCCCTCCCGGATGACATCGCCGTATTCCACGTCAGGGCTGTGAGTCAAGATTTTATCCCAATCACTTCTCTGTGTGGCATCTTTTCCAAATTTCATCTTTTTCCAAATTTTCACTTGTAGAAAACTTGTTCATAGTATCTTCCTTATTTGACTTTCTTTCGGTGTCTTTGATTAAATTTATCTAAGTGTTCTTAGAAAAATGCTACACATATATCCTTTTTTCACACAAAACAGCTAACAGAAAAGTTTATGAAATTGGGAATATATAAAATGGTCTTATCTGTGCGATACTTTTTCTTATTATATTTTTAAAATCTACATAAAGATTATATTAACACACTTAGGACGGGGAATGTATTTCTTCCAGTTGGTCGATTCATGCTTAAGGATGGGAAGGATATTTTTACCTTCTACGCCGACCTCATTTCAAAGTCAGAAAAGAAGGAATTATTTAATGTTTTTATATGAATATGTATTATAAACCAATCTCTTTGTTAAGGTCTAGACTATATGTATACAATTATCAAATCCCATCGCCAGAGGTCCGCAGGCGTAAAAAACACCCATCCAGAATGTGTTAATATCTCTATATATTGATTAAATTATTTTATCGGGTTGGCGAAGTACAAAATGCTAAGACTGCTTATAAAATTGAATTATTTCCCTGTAAGAAATATGAAACTTTATATTTGAAATGCTTTCTAACAATCGTATTGACACAACCCTCAAAAACTTTTTGTCAAGTATAACTCCGAGACCTCAAATCTTACTTACCTACTTCAGTAAGCATTTGACTTTCTCGGCTATAATTGTAGTCAGTTTAAAGGTTTTCCTTAACAAAGTTAGCACTGAGTACTCGCACTGGCAGCCAGGTAATGTAGCTTTTCCTGTTGTGGTACCCCCTATACACACGACAAGCATCCATCTATCTCCACGTTGACTATCCTCTTGATTATCCTCTGAGGATGCTTGTCGTCTGTACGGGAGCTTAATGTATGCCCCCGTGCCCAGTGTTGCCTGGAGGGAGAAGCGTACGAACTGGACTCCCAGCTCTCCTCTCGCGCCAGCACGGACACCACGGGATGCTTGTTTGGGGTGAGTTCCGCACACCTTCCCTTTATGTATGCTCGTTTGTACACTAGATTGTGAAGCACAACGTTGTTTGTTATCTTTTCTGACTTCATCTGTCTTTATATTCAATATATTTATTCAACCATTTGTGACAATATATATATTAACAAATTATGTAATCTGTTATGAAAGTTCAAAAAAGCTAGATTTATGCGATTTTACAACTCTGTTCTAATATACATGCAACAAACACAGCGCAAAGAAAGTATTGATGGTAAGATTTGTAATATATGTTACTTGACTCCGAAACTTTTATTCTTCTTTATAACAGCACAACTATTACCCACATAGATTATTCCTCTAGAATTTTGTATCCTCGGAATAAAAAAAAAAGCTATTGAGACTTCAAAAGGGCTATTAGAATAGTCCTTCTACGCAATAGACAGAACTAAAACGGAGAAGAAATAGGAGGAAAAAGAAAATAGCAATAATGGCTAGGGAGCTCAAGGCACCATACCCATATTCTTACAAGTTTGTGTAACTTTATGCTAACATATACATATACCCGGTCCCTAAAGGTAAATATTATTATTCTTCCTATGAGTAGAATATTAGTTTTAAAGGAAAATAAAGTTTTTACTTTTAATAATCAAAATTACTCTACCTAAATAAAGCAATAAACTTTAGAAATATCCAATATACTTCAACTGCGTTTACATTTCCCTGTCTTTTTTTCACATCCAAGCTCAAATATTATTCAGATAATATTAATTTTCGATCTTCTTCTCCGTCTTATTCCTCATTGCTGAGGGTTGTAACCCTTGTACAAGCAATGACTCTTCTCCGGTTATCCCTTGACTGCGCTGTACGTAGCGCTCCAATCACTGAGGTGCCTGCTGCTGCCTTAATTTGATTTCATTATTGTGGGGGATAATTTTCGATACATTTTGTTTATTAATTGTTGTATTTGACAAACAAAATGTCCATCTTTCAGAGCGACATCAGCAAGAAGAAGGGAGATTTTGTGTTCCAAACTTGTCACATTATCGAGATGGTCACCAAACTGTTTCTGGTTGTGCAGAATGCTGTGGGAAAGGCACCGGAAGTTAATATCAGCACTGAGTGAGCTCATCTTTATATATAATTTATATTTGAAGCACTAACTTTGTGATTTTCCATTTTAATTATATCATCTTTATATGTTTGTATTTTAAACCAATTTACAAAATGGTGTCAAAACAAAAATGTGTTGGAACTGGTAAAAAAGGCAAGAATGTGTCATGCCTATTACAGTGTGCATATATAATACATGAGTATCATGTTATGCTAACTCTTTACGATTTAGAGCACTATTTACCAACTTTTAGCCTAAAAATGCCTGCAGGAGGAAAAATTGTTCGCGAACGATGTATGTATGTACAGTGTTTTGAAGATTTTCATTCAAGCAAAAATCTGTTTATTTCTCATATTATTATCATTTGTTCAGTAAATTGTAATATTATTCGTATTCATTGCACTATTTTGTCATATCGGAATAAATAAATACATATATATGTAATTTATTATCATTTATCATTTTTATAATAATAATGTTACAATCCAGTTTTATGATCCCTCAAATTTAAATAAGTCTCAAATATAAATGAGGCCCTTCTGAAATTTAAAAAAAAAAATATTTGTTCTTTGTATATTCTTGTAACTTTTCTGTACCGACATAAATTCCACAAAAGAGGTTTTTTTACGCTTTTTTTTTCAAATATGTAATATAGGGTTAAGTAATCAAGTTTACACATTGTTGTTGGGCGGTTTTTTCATCAACCCCAACCCAAATTAGTCTACTAATTAGAGTTATATATTAATCACAAGTAACCGTAAACGCAACTCCGATCTGTACAATATTTTTTGGTATCTCGAAGTGATAAAATAGAACGCTTATAAGTGTCTCCCGCTCTCTACCAACAGTATATAAAATACGCTTTCAAGCGTTTCCCGCAAACAATGTGTTAATAATGATCTAAGAACGACATTGTTTTTTTTTTTGTACTAGAAGTGATAAAATAGAACGCTTATAAGTGTCTCCCGCTCTCTACCAACAGTATATAAAATACGCTTTCAAGCGTTTCCCGCAAACAATGTGTTAATAATGATCTAAGAACGACATTGTTTTTTTTTTTGTTCCTAAATTGAATATCTAAATAGATATAACAGCATTTATTGCTTTGATCACCTTCATAAAACGGTTTACTTCATATAATATAATTAAAATGTAACTTTGTTGTAAAATCACAATAAATATTTTATTATAACTTAATCATAATGTCTACCGGTTTCAAAGCTAACCGCTTCTTTATCAAGACTAATTAGGCTTTACTTCATATTATGAATAATTTTTTTCTCTGCAGATTTGAAGCAAACTTTGGACAGCAAACGGTCACCTTCACGTTCAAGTGCTACGGCATGCCGGAATATCATCCGGACTCAGTGCGTGTCATCAGAAAAGGGAACAAAATGGAGGTACTCATTTGATACAAGCGCAAGACTGCGCACAACCTTCCGAGATCTTCCACACAGAGGAGTGCCCGATCCGACAGGTCAACTCTGCCATATTTTAACAGCCCCCTTTTCTACAATTGTTTTACGGTGTCGCTCGGATCAATTAAAAAACTTGAAAGAGTATTGTTTATTTAAGTGCCTGTGAAACACTCGTTGAGATATTTGACTGTTTTAAATATTGATAATAACTTCTTCATACGTTATAAGTTGAAAGCGCAACTTAATTTTTCCATTTTATACTTAAACGGTACTAATGAACTAACAAATAATGTTATTTAATTATGTTTTTTAGTATAGTGCCTTTCGGGACGTATTTTTCTCGATTGCCAAATTTTAAAACTCAATTCGGCAATACTTTGAAGTTGCCAATAATGTAATTTTTGTGCCAAACATGATATTTTTTATCTAGATAAATTAACGGGAAAGTACTGCTATATTTTGATTGGCTAATTTTGCACAGATCTAGGGTTTTTTCTAGGGTATTTACTCTAAAGCATAATTTGGTAAATCATGTTTGGCTGGTACAGCCTTTCTTCGGAACACTTCATATAGGTTTTTATATGCAATTGATACATTTTTGTCACATTGAAATTTATGGAAAATACAAAGTCTAAACACTTAGTCCTCTAACTTGTTTCGACCTCTCGGAAATTAAACTGATGAGTCAGTTTTATTTATACTTTAACTAAAAATTAAACAATATTGTGCATACTATAACATGAAATATAATTGCAATCAATCCACGGTCAAATGTGATAGACTTTAGTACTCTCCATTCATCAATTTTGGTGAAACCATTAGATATTTTTATTTAAAAAATTATTGTGAAGTCTGCATTACAGTAATTATGCTAAAACTACTAGAACCTGTGTAAAAAGGCCACAGATGTCATTGCTAGTCCTATTGACAGCGCTTGAATTGTAAGCGCAAATGTAACATCTCATTTGGGAATAGTTTTATTTCGGCAATAAAGATCCCCATACTCTCTGGGAGGTCAAAAACAATACTAATACCATAATAAAACCCTGATAATATCTCCCATATGTAAAAATTTAACAGAACTATCCCTACAAAAATATATAATTTATAGTAAATGGTAAAATAATTGTTTCTTTTGCGGTATTACGTGCCAAATGAAGATGGTTATAGTTAAATAATAATTAATTGGTTATTTATAAATTTAAAGTTACTTAATGGGAACACTCTTATTAGGCTTTGGGTCTTGAGTTAAGTGAAGTTAAACCTGAAATAAGGCTTATATCAACATTCAAAACCATTTTATAATTATTATTAATAAAAAAAATAGAGCAGATTTTGTAATTCTGTTCATGTCCCAATAGTAGAACAAATAATGTTATATTTAATTCATGAGATCTCGTGATACTCGGACTACTGATCAACTTTTATTGGACCCTTAATGGACTGCCAACAATGCTGTCCTTTCTAGTGAATCTAATTATTGTACCTGATTGCCAAAAATGCAGTCCCTTCATGACAGCATAATTATTGTAACGGAATGCCAATAGTGCAGTTTCTTTACATCAGCAGAATTATAATGGAATGCCATTTATGCAGGCCGTTGAGTTGAATGTAATTATTGTAACAGAGTGCCAATAATGCAGTTTGTATATTTATAATTATAGAGGACAAAATACCTACTTATAGAGGACAAAATGATAATTATAGAAAAATTAAATCGCAGTGTGAATCTACTGTCTTCATTTCAAGTTATGATTTGGATCGGAAATATAATAATAGGCACTAATTTTTATTATTTTTGTTGATAGTAATAAGTGTCTCATAAGTACTTGTGTTTTTAAGCAAATGAAGAATGTTAGTAAAGACATATTATAACTAAGTGAAATTTAAAATTTTCTCACATTTTATGAGATTTTTCCCATGTTTTCACCAAACATTCTCCTAGAACAGTGGTCGGCAAACTTATTAGCCAAAGAGCCAAATATGCACATAACAACGATTCATTTTTTCTTGAGAGCAAATATGTTTGCAATTAGACCATTATTTAATTACGGGTACATCCAATAAAACTTGATTACACACTTAATAAGGATTTTATTCATTGATAAAAAAATGTTTCAAAAGTAAGGTATCCACAAGAACACCACTTATTGCGAATAGTGTCCTCACATCTCCTTTGAAGTCAGGTTTGTATGTTGTTATTTTTGCACATACCCAGGTTCTCGTCAATAAGACGATTTCTCAGTTTGCTTTTAATAAGGTTCATACCTCAAAAAAATTGTTAGCATGAATACGTAGAGTGGAGGAGCCTTCCTGCGGATATTTGTGCCGAAGCCGCACTTAAAAGGTCAAAGAGCCGCATGCGGCTTCGAAGCCACACTTTGCCGACCACTGTCCTAGAAGTTGCATTTAAATGTAATCAGTATGTGTTAAAGAGTTACGTTGGTTTCCTTTGAATCTTTAAACCTGATACAAAGTAACGCAAAGATTTATGAGGCAATCCGATATAGAAAATATATAAATATATATTGTAAAAAAGAATGTTCGTAGATATAATTAAACACCAAATGCTGTTTTCAATTTCTTAAATTTTCGGAGTACATTTAATATTTATAAATAATATTTATTGAAATATACAAGTGTTTAATAAATAGCGAAATGAATAAAGTGCTCTTCTCTTAGGAAAAATAAGGCATATTGTCTTTTTATGGATACTTATTTACCACTAATGTCTGGTGTGTTGTTAGTATAATCACTATGATTACATAGTACTATGTATTTATATTCTATCCAATGTCCGTCTGTTACATCTCTTCTCGATTTTATCAACATATTTTTAAAAATGCATCAAAAAATATTATTTTTTACTATTATAGCCATTTTTAACTTGAAAAATAATCCATAAACGAGGTGTTTAATTGCAAAAGTGGCTTATTGTTTTTAAAGTTCTCATGAGAAACTCACAAAAGACCTTTTGTACTTTGAATTTGCAAATGTTTCTCGGGATATAAAACACATTTAAAAATATATTTTGCAAAGTACTATAGTATCGTTTATACACACATATTGTTTAATGATTTTTATATTTATCTGATGGGTAATAGCCAAATTATCACATTTATTTAAAAAAAATTACTTGAAAGACAAAATATTTTATTAAATATATTTGTTTAAAAAAATATATATTGCACCTGCAGCACTGTACACATGACAAAAGTGACACTTCTGAAAAAATAAGAGAGATTTAGCGTGAGAGACAGAAAGAGAGTATTTCGAAAAAAATATAGCAATACAAAATTTGCATAAAAATTATTCTGTTTATTCAGTATTCATGCTGTCATTGATCGGTGCTTCAATTGATAACAATGATATCAATGGCTTGTGATAACTAAAATATGAGGTATATGAGTAAAAAATCCAACTATATTATCATTGTTTTTAAGACACTATCTTATTCTATCACTTTGTATCGTGTATACATCACTCTCTTTTGTTCCACTCCCGTGGAGTCGGAATGTATAGCTCTTTTTCTCCTTCTCTCTCATGTAACGAAATGTGCCTAATAAACGTGACGCGTCCTTAAAATTTCACTCTCTATTCTCGTCCAATTATTGATTATCGAATCGCCGCCTCAGAGGTTCCATTTTATTAATTTTTATTATTAGTTTTGTTTTGGTATAAGATTTTTTTGGCTGTTAACCATAAAAATTATTTAAAGGTGAAATTCCTATGCAACGTCTGATACATCATTTTTTGCAATGATTTGTTCAACGGGGCTATGCACAATGCGATAATACCCAAAGATATTTAATAATTCCAACACCAATCAACAGACGCGTCTGAAGCAGACAACCTAACACCATAAATAAATGGTAAAAAATCACAAGGCAAACGGTACTGGTCATTTAGATTACTGCCAAGATACTTTTCTTAGTCTCTCCCACTAGTAAGACTTGCAACCTGTGGTCTCTGCTGTTACCGCGGAGCTTGTTGTCTCTTTTCTGTAATCTCTGTCATGCATACATGCTCGTAATAATGTCACCTAATACTAATGTGTTGTTTTTTTGATTAGTGAATTTCGCAAAAGAAAATTATTTAAATGCAAATAAAATATGTTAAATCCAATTTCCCTCCTAAAAAGTAATATCATATCGTGGGTGTACTGGCAAAAAACGTTTACTCGAAAATATGCATTTTTGACTTAATGATGCATATTATAAGGTTTTCAATGTTGTATAAACTGAAAAAAATACACTAGGTAGTTTGAAATGTCATATGCATGTGGTTTTTCAAGTGAATTCAACTTTATGTTTTAGTAGCGGTTATTTTATTCAGGCTAAAAGCTTTAAATAACAGGGATTATTCAAACAGGAATTTCAGAGTTAACGATTTTTGCCAGTATACCCACGATATATAGGTAGAATCTTCAATGTAATGAATAGATACCAAATGAAGAAGGAGAACAGTTTGGAGTTTAAAATACTATCACAATAAACAATCCCAAACTTATCGGCGCAAGTCCTTGTGAAAAGAGGTGTGTTAACCGCTTTATCATATTCCTACCATTTTAAAAAAACACAATTTATCATTCAATTATGGCACTACTCAGAATCTTCCATTTTGTTTCATTTTACAACTATCCAAATTATGTATTTCTCCCTCTTTCTTTTTTCTAATCCGTTCTTGTGTGTTGCAATGTGTTAAAATAGTATTTTGTTGTTGCGTGCTATTGTGTTTGGTATCCTCATTTTACAGATAATTAAGGTAAGGATTTTTTTAAAAAAAAAAAACGTTCACAATCCATAATAATTAGTTTCACTCGTTTAAAACTTGAATGTGACCAATTTGAAATTTATAATAAGAATAGAATTACGATTGAATAATTTTTGGATACATATCTATCTGTTGGTCGTAATATTTTATAATAAAATACCTGATAGAGGGATATGTATGGTTTAGTTTAGAGATTCCTGTTACCATTGTAAGCTACTGACTACTCGCCTCACTTGTACATCTCCATTCAAATTTAATTTCACGTCAAGGCTTCAAAAAGTTTGTAAAAGTGACATCTATATTTATCATAGGAAGCTAATTATATTTTTTATTCGCAGTAGCATTTTTTATCACAGTTTTCACAAAATTTAATATGATTGTCGCGTTTAAAATCCGTTGTGACACTTTTATATGTAGCACAATTATGACATACTTTATTTATTAATTTTAATAATAATTTTCTTGAGAATGATTAACTCTATTATAACAATAACAGATATGTGAGTAACTATTGAGATAATAATTTATCCATTTAAGCTTTTAATGAATTAATATTCAATTTAAAATATTAAAATTTAATTACTCTGAAATAACCATTTTTACTGTGTGTTACTCTCAGAGCGCTTGTCCACTACCCGGAATTTTACCGTCCGGCAGTCCAGTTTTGAAAAATGAAAGCGACTACGACAGTTTAGCGTGATCGAATTTACGCGCAAAGTGTTCACTCACTGATAAAGAGCTCCGGTCTGAAGAAAGATGGACAAAAGCTTGTGCTCAATTGGCTTGTGCCAATCCAAGCCAATCATCGTTTTAAAATGCTAACTGACGTGCCGGACGGCAAAATTCCGTGTAGTGGACAAACGCCCTCACTCTTGATCGCATGTGCTTAAATTACTATGACAACGCGTGGTGTAAGCGGATGCCAAATATTTTATAGCCAAAATCTCTACTGTACAAGATATTGACACACCAGCTAAGGCCGTCAAACTTTGAACACTTATTTTAAATACTAATGATGATACCTTATAGATATCACTTTTGCAATTTTTTACAACCCCATAGTCATATGCAATCATTTTTACTAAATAAATAATATAATATTTCCGTATTGTAAATATTGTTTGTTCTTAATACTAATAAATTATCAAGTCTACAGTAATCACATATTATGCTTGAATCTTTTTACTTCTTTTCAAAATTGTAACTGAATCTAAAATTATGTTGCTATTGAATTTAAATTACAAATTTGATCACGATCTACCCTATATGTAAAACTACTGTCATATATTATTAAATTCATTCATCCCGTTTATTGACATTGTGAATTCATGTAAAACTATCATCACGAGTGCTGCTCATTCTCCCATCATTAAAAATAATGAATTTGAGACAATTATAAATGTACGTATTTTAGTTACAAAAATAATGACAAATCGTGATCCTGTAAAGTCGCAAGTTTTTGCATGTTTTTTAGTTGCAACTATTATTTAAAATATAGAAATTTAACAAAAACATGTGTGATCTTTTATACCGTATATGATTGAATTATGAAAAGACTTTTAAATAGCTATTACTGCCGGACTAAATAATAATAAATGAAATAAAATTACTTACTAAAGATTATTTTACTTATACGTTGTGCAATTTGTAATGGTGCATCCAAACAAGGAAGGTATACATAAAATTAAAAAATAAAATTTAAAATTTCTTCTCAGACAAATATGCGTACAATTCGGATTTAGTTTTTAAACAATTTCTAATTCTTTGTTCAAAAATATGGGAGAAACTTGCAAACAGACTTCCTCTATACGCCTTCTTAGATTGCGTCAACTAAAGTATTATGTACAAGAATGTTTTTATTTTTTATTTATTTATATGATTTACATATATTGAAACTTGTAACAAATTGTATTGTATTGACAGAATAAAGAATGTTATAATAACCTGCTTTTTATTTTGTTTGTAATTTTTCTTTAAGTAGCAGAAATTACTTTATTTTCTCGCGCATACTGCCCCAACCGTAGGGCCATAAAATACCAGGTCAGATAGTGTGTGGCCCCACGTTTGGGGCGAAGTGATTTTTTCTCAATATTTCCGTATCATGACGGAATTTGGACAACCAACGCCATCTATTGATGATACAACACAACTTAATAATTAACCGGCTAGTTATATGTTTTACCGAATGAACAAACAATGTTTTATGTCATTAATATCTTAACAGTTAGGGGTTTGCAATAAGCAAAGCTTAATTTGGACAACTTTCAAATCGAAGCATAAAAATCAATAACCCGACAGGTATTAAAACAAATTGTGTATGTATTTATAAATACCCGCTTATACTAATTAATACCTACACTGGTTGACAAAAGTTGTTGGAAGACTATCCGATAGATGGCAGTCTAGCATTGTAACTGTGCATCTGTATATTTATAAGAAACCTGACAAGTTCTGCATATTTATAAACATTAAATTTCTTTTTCTAACCTTTTGTGAATAAATATTACTGAAACAGTTGAGAATAAATATGACTTAAGCCGTTGTGGTTATTTTTAAAAGAAAAACAAAGTTGTAAATTTTGAATACACATTTATTTATAAGATTATACAGAATTACAAAATTAAATTTGTACACTTATACCTTTCAAGCCAAATTATCTCTACAATATTTCCATTTCGGAATACATAATAATAAATTATTCATATGCTTACAAATATATTTCAGTATCCTATCTATTCAGGCCATTTCAGAGGTCACCTTGCTATAATTTAAATGTTAGGAGTTGATTTATGTTGAGAATTCACCCTCAGTAATTAGCTGTCATTGTAGTATGTATGGGAGAATGGAAGAGTTGTGGTCACACCAGAAAACTAAATAAATTTAAATGCTTGTATAGTATTTACGTTAGAAATATTGTAAAAATATAATTTTTTATAATCCTAGTTTGGTTATTTTTAAAGTAGGCAAGGTCTAAGGGTGTATTGGACAAAAAAATGTCATCTTAACACTTATTGAGCTGCATAGATTAATGGCATCCTCAGGGCTTACGACCTGCCATTGGTTGGCTTAATAATCGCTTAATAAAATGTAGCCTTCTTCACCATTTTGCCCATTATTCAACACCCATATTGCCTCAATTCTTGTGGATGTTGTATGTTAATGTAGAATCTCAATAACCACTTTCGCATCTCAATAGGAAGTGCCATCTGTTAAGAACTACATCTGTGAACCTATCAGGGATTAAATCCAGCGTTTTCAAATAGAAAAAAATATAGTTTACAATTCTTTTATCTAGTAAAATATACTTCAATATTTGATTTTTGCTGCGCTAAGTCAATTTTTTATGATGGAATGCAAATAAAATGGAATCACCGCTTTTAAAGTGTTATGCATGCTGGGTAAAATGATTGTTATTTATGCTTTTCCCAGAAAATAAGATGATTAATATTCTCCAGTAACCACAAATTCTCCACTTTCCCATGCATTATACACAATGGAACTCCTCTACAGAATACTAAAAACCCAATTAAGGCACTAAAGTGTAGAATGTCTGTTAACAAAATTATACGATAGTTGGTAATATTTATTTGAGAAAAAGTTTTTTTTTAAAGTTGACCTTCTTGCCTTAACAATCTCATCCAATGTTTTTTTTGTCTTATTTTCTATATATTAATTTATGACAGCTTTCGATGATCAAATGAGAGAGTAGGGACGGATAAAGATAAAATTCTTTCCCGAAAAGTTGGTTGGGTTTATAAGTTCATTTGAAATGTTTCTCAAGAAACCATCGACAGCTATTTAGTAGTTTTACTATTGGTACCTTTAGTCACATTGATCTACGTGTTATAATATATGTATGTATTTATAACAACATCAGCTAGAACAACTGCCAGAGATATGTAGTTTCCGAGAGGCCAGATTTAGAATTCAACAAGATTACAATAATTATCATAACATTAGAAGGTACACACATATAAAAATGAATTACTCACTACCTTACACATTTTACTGTTTAGACAAATTAAAGTTAAGGCGACTCCAATATCCTTTTCTCACCTACCCGTTTCCGGAACCTTCTTCTCTATTATTTTTCTTAATGTACCGACATGAGGACTTGTTACAAAAATTTAGAAAAATCTGTTATTCCAGTTTTAAAAATCTAGAATCTTTTCATTATACCACAATATTACGAGTCTCCTTCGAGTGTATAACCCTTTTCATCTCCATAACAATCATTCCCTAATACATATAGTAAAATTGTAATCATTCAAGAAAGAAATGTACTCCACTCGTATGTATATAACATTGTGTTTTTGAAGGAGAATATCCCAATCTCTTGTATCTTTTATGAAAGCTTTGTAAATGAATCGGAAATTGTTTTTATCTACAACAATACATTTGCAAAGCAGTACAAAGTTCATCAGCAATCAGTCTTGACTTGTATCCAATATTCATTCCTTAGAGACAAACATTAGTATTTTTTAAACAAATATTAACTCAATCGAAACTAATAACTAAAATTTATGTATACACTTTTTTAATTTAACATGTTGTAACAACTTCTAGGTAGGTAAACTAATATTTGATGATAAAATAAGTATAAAATTATGAAGTTATTGAATGATAAACCAATGGAAAATTAGGTTCTAAGAGTCAAACGCTTGGTCCACCATTCTACTCTCTATTTCTAAGTTAGTAAAATACACATTTAGATATCTTTCTTGTAGTCTTCATCTACAAAAACAAAACATGGGTAGCTGACGGTATTCTAAATAAATTATTTTTCCTCAATGTTTTATGTCAGTTAACTGGATGTAGGTTTCCCTATTTAAATGTCTAATAGTTTTCACAGGTAAAAATACAAATCAATAATTTAAAAAAAGGATATTCTTCCTATATAAAGTATTCTGACACATTTTTATCATAGGTTTGTAATAAATATTACGTTATTTTGTAAAAGAACACACATCAATCGAGTATTTTATGTATGGCATGAGAATTCAACACAAGTTTTGCTCTATTCAAATGTGAGAGAATATTTTTCCGAACGAGTCTTTTACAACAACTACAGTACAACATTTATATTATTACATAAAAATTTTATATTTGAATCATTCGCTCATTCAACCAATTTAAATTCAAGTTTATAAGTACTATGTTATAATAATATATAAGTATGTATGTATATGAATATAATATATATAATTTGATAGAATTTTCTACAATTTCTTCACATAAACCTGATAGGTATTATGATTCACATGTTTCCTTCTAAAACATGATATATCTTATTTATAAAATAAGCTCTATTATTTATCAATATGTTGTGATTTACCCTTCTAGAAATGGAATAGGGTTTATTTTTTGCCAAATTGTTTCTGCAATTACAAATTAATTCTGTAAAAATTAAAATTTAGTTTAAAAGATATCTCTATTAACAAAAAAATATTAATGACTTGAAATTTTATGCATGTGTTGAATCCAACATCATCATCCAACGAATATGAACAGATGAGTGAAAATTTGAACATATTTCATAGATATAATATTTCACACGATTAAAAATCATCAATACTCATACTTTCCAATATACAATTTTAAAAAGTTACATTTCAATTTATTATATTTCGTATCTATTAAGTAAAGGTACCTTTGCAATTCTTTTGAAGTCATATTACAGGAAATTCAAAAAAATATGTATTATTTAGTTATTTGAACCAAAGCTTACGGAAAACTAGGTGCTTTTATTTTATTTTTTTAGTATATTCTATACTGATATTTATTACCAATGTTTTCTCATTCATGAATTATAAAAACGTCTGAATTTATCAAATATTAAATATTTTACTACTATTAAATTGTGTCTCTTGTGATCATACAATTGTTTTGTAAAAGAACAACAACAACATTAACAAAATTTTGTTTTACTTTGACTTTTTATAATTCAATTTCTTGAATAAAAGTCAATAAAATTGTTTTTTTTTTACGTTTTTAAAAACAAGCAATTTGGTTTTCTTGATTCGTTCCATAAATCTAAGTTATCTTTGTTGTATTAGAAATTAATCATATCAAAAGGTCGTAATTAATATTGACAAACTACATTTGGGTAGGATTTTATTTTATTTTGATGTGTTAAAAGATGCATATTGCTCTCCTAATAAAAAAATGTGTTCGGCAGATCTGATTATTCATTGGATATGGGAATTATACTGCTTATTTACTCAAAACAGAGCGTAGTTAAATTGGATCATTGATCTTGGATGATATGGTTGCAAGATTTTACAAAATTATTATCCATACATATTTCGAACGAGTTTATATCCTCAACATTGGTTAATTTGATATTAATAAAAAATAGAATGTATATTGGGCTAAAAACTTTTGATAATCTGAGACGTTTTTAGTTGCTGGCCTGAACAAACTTAGCTCTGAGCATCTCGATGGTATGTTGTGTTACGGGATCTGTCGGAGACTCAGAATCCGAACTTGTCTGTAAAAATAAAAAGATGAGCTTGTTTTAAAAATAACTTAGATATATGAGTATATTAGCATTTTTTATTGGAAACTTCCAAATACCTGAAATGCAGTGGAGGCCCTCCCAGTTTCATTGCTGTTCTTCTCTGAAACTGTCTTGATTTTCGTGAACCAGTTGAAGTTGCAGTCATCCTCTGAAGTCACTAGAATTCATCATCATATTTATTATGTATAAACTCTAAATTCTATATCCACACCCATATGGATCACAGGGCATTCTGTCGGATGGAAATGGTATCAACTTGATTGTAAATTACAAATAGGCTAGGAGATTGGTCCAGCACTCTAAATTCTTCGATATAAGAGTGGATATATGATGCAAGTGAAGCATATTATTGCTATATGGGATGGAAAATAGAGAAGGAATATCTAGTGAATATAGTATGTAAAGAATATGTATAAATTATGGCAACATACTTTCTAAAAGCTTTTTCATATGTGATATTTTTCGGTCAATATGACACACCTTTTTTAATTGACTTGAAATTTAGGTGCATCTTATAATCTGAAAAATGTACACCACACATAGTGCGGTTAGACAAAAAAATCATTCCATTAATTTAAAGTTTTTGTTGTCATCTAGTGCGCTTTTTGGTTACATTTTAAATGATTTTTTTTTTTGAAAACATAAATTTGTGAAATGTCATTTTTATCACCGCCATTTTAAAATCGTCCAAATTTATGTCCTTCTTACAGGGATACACATATAAACATTTCCTTCCTGAACTGAAATTATAGTGAAAAGATAATGCATTAACTACATAGTGTAGATACTTTAACTTTACTCCTATTCAGTAAAAAAATATTACTCAATTATTTTCTTAGTATTATTGACTCAATGACAATACTAATTGAGAGTACAGGTTTCAAAATGTTAATAAAATAATAAATAATATCAAAATATTGTAATTTAAATTCAGGAGTGAAATTAAAGTTATCTACACAATGTACTTGAAGCATTATCTTTCCACTGTAAATTTAGCCTTAATCGGTCCATAAAACTAATTATCAGAAACAAAAAAATCTTACCGATCTCCCTGTAGGAGACAGTGTTGCCATTATCATCTCCCGCGAGTAAGTCCTCCACGACCACCTCCTCGAGAGCACCGTCATCCCTCGCTGCCTCCTCGTCCTCCAGGCTGGAATAGCTGTTGGTTGTGCCGTCCGAGTCGGCCCGGCGCCCCCCTGCGGCCTCCTCTCCGGCCCCTCCGGACATGGGGTTGCCGTCGTAGGACTGCTCCAGAGAGGCGGGCTCATCGTCCTAAAAAGAGACAATAATTAGCCGAATGTGTCAGACAGTTTGGTGTTCCTGCTGCTCCTCGGGACTGGCGACAATGAGACCCTTACTTATCTATGGCATACCATAGAATTGTAAAAAACACCGTTAATGCATTATCTTTCTTTTATAATTGATCAAATCATTTAGTTTTAGAATAAGAAATGTCTTATTCTTAAACTAAATGACATGATCGATTACAAAAGAAAGATAATGCATTAACAGTGCTTTTGACAATGCTAACAAAAAGAGTCAGATTGTGGCCCCGGTGTAATGTCTCTGACTTCTGATGAAGTTTGTAGGGCCGATGGCGCACTCTGTCACAACTTTATTATAAAACAGTAGACTCACCTAATTGAAAATTCCTCTTTTCTTTATTTGATCCTTGTATGCATGTATGTATACATATTTAGGGTGTACAACTTACACAAGCCAATACATCTACAAGTATACGGCCCCGAATGCCTAAGCCATTGATACTATTAGCTTATTTCTCACCTATAGTGCGTACTATTCCTCCTCCAATTCCATTTCTAGTAATGTCCTTTACCTACGCCATCTGCATCCTAACAAGCTCATCAATATCCAGCGTGATATTGTTCAGAGCTCCGCTATGCTGAACAATATCACGCTGGATATTGATCTGCTCCATGTGTCTGAATGGGTATTCTAAAGCGGAATTTTAATCTTTATCGAGCATCTTTAACAAGAGTATTCTTGTTTATTTTTGTGTATGTTAATTATAAATAAATAAATTGTATTGAAAATATCCATAAATCTAGCACCACATCAGAATGAGACGGTGTCAACTCCATTGTATCATATGAAGACAAGTTGATCAGTCTTCTCTCCAGAAACTTGGATTTAGGAATCCATTCCTTCATTCATATTTTTTATGAGATACAGATGATCTAATCAAAGGAGATCAGGGTGAGAAAAAGAGGAGAAATGGTGGACACTATGTGAGAGGAAAAGTAGAATAGCAGCAATGGTAAGGTCACACTTAGCTGCATACCTGCATAAAAAGAGACCAATTTACAAGATTGTGCAAGCTACCCCAAAGGTCTACGAGCTCATTGACGATACTGTCTTAAATAAATAAAATACCCAAAAATAAAACAAAACTTAAATTTGCTCAAAAATTTATTAAAATAAAAGATGTATAAGTGCTGTACAAATTGGGATCATTACGGTGTATTGTAAAACATTATTATATTAGGAACGGGTTGAAGGGAGGGCTGGTGTGGGAGGGAGTCAGGAGCGTGTTACCTTCTCGCTCTCACTGCTGCGGCCATCCTCGCTGTCATCTTCGGGCTCGGAGTGAGAGGATTCGGGACCGTCCTCACCGCTGCTGCTCCCTTCTCCATCGGATACAGACACTAGAAATTACATTAGAAATTTCACTGCCTACACTGGGGTACTTCTAGAAAATTTGATGGTGGATTTACAATCTTGTATTTATTGAGATTGGCAGTGACAGGGATATTGAATCATTTTAAATGTTAATTCGCAGTAAAATCGGGATTCAATTTTGATTCACATTTTCAGTAAATTTAACAACTTAGTAAAAAAAAATTGCTTTGTAAGAGAAGGTCCATCAGGAAGCCTAGATGCTTATGTATCAAATCTGAGAATGCGGTGGGACAGCTTTAAAAAAAAGACACTAGAAGTTCCAAGATATAGTATAGTTATAATATTAAATAATCATTTTTTGATTTTCGAAATTTATTTATTTAAATGAAATGGATTTAGTATGTTTGCTTTGAAGCATTGGCTTATACTGTAGTTTACGAAAATAGCGCTATAAAAATTATCCAAAATATTACTATTATTATAATCCAGTGCCTTTTGCACAAATGGTGTTTTTTTGTTCGGATAAGGGTTAGAAGAAGAAGACCACTGTTTCACACAGTTAAGGACCACTGTACCACACAATCAAAAAATTGGGTAAATTTGAAAATTAAAATAGAGTGGAAATTCCACGTATTTTTATTTAAAATAAAAACCATGTTCTTGAAAGGCAGGGCAGTGCTGCTACTCATATTGCCGGCAATTAGGCGCATTGTTACAAGAGAGGGCTGCTTTTGTGGGCATAAATTATCCTTTCACTCGCTGGAAAATGGTTGGAATTTTGTATAGCCCTCCACTTCAGCTTATTTATTATCTATTGTGTAGATTGTATACCCTACGTTATTCGCACGCCTCATTAAAATACATTTAAAATACACAGATTATTTTGAAAACGGACAACTTATTTCACTCAGAGCGAACAAAGGAATGGTCATATTATATTATGTATAGAAACAATTATATGTCAGAAAAAAGTAATTGCAGATAAATAAGTAGTTAAAAGAAATATTGATAGTAAAGGGGATCACAGCCCTGCGCTTTAGATACCAAACTTGGATAATATTAAATAAATATCAGAGTGAAAAATCACAATTTTGACCCTGGGAATCGAACCCGGGACCTCCAACACTGTTCACTAAAAAGGGTGTTATTCACTTTGAAAACAATTTATTTCTCGAAAAGGTTTAAAGACGTAATTATATTATTAATTTGTAATTTGTTATTAGATACTTTATTTATTCTATATTAGGTTATATTTTTTCTACTTACTGTTTTGAATTTTTTCTATGATCAGGGGATAAAATTCTTTAGCGGTGTTGTTGTTGGGTTCGTATTGCAGTACTGAAAAAAGAAGATAAACGGTTGGAATCATACCTACAAAGCTTGAAAAAATATAAGCGAAGGAGAATTTTCCGAGTAGCTCAGAGAAGCTCTGAAATACGTGTCTCGTAATCCATCACTGATATAAATTCCTCCCATAAAGTTGGTGCCACGATAAAGGCTCACAAAATATTATTTACTGTAGAATTTAATTAAATGGTCGCGTGGCATCATAATATTTAACGACTTTATAATAAATTTTCTGAAGTTACATCGTTTCAAAAGGTTAAATTAATTTATTTTAGTGTCGATGTAAACAGATAAACCATTCAACGCCAAAATAATATGACCACTCCTCATGCAAATATGAACCAACACAAAATTCATATTATTATCGATGTAACATGTAAATTTTTTTAGACACGGGATAATTTCATAGAAAAAAGAGAATAATTTAAAATAAACTTACTTAATTTGCAGTACTTCAGTGCGGAGGTATAGTCGTTAAGCAATATCGCGGAGAGAAACTGTAATATATAACAAAGAAAATATTAATTTAAAAATACAAATACAGTCCAAGCTCGTAATCTGAACGCTCCGTAATCCGAAACGCGCTGTAATCCGAACGATGCCAATTTTAAAAATTCCACCTTCTGAAGCCGTGAAAGTTTTCAACATAGTCATTAACTGGGCTGAAGAAGTCGCCCAGAACACTGAGGAATTTATGGTTTTGAGATGAATGCGTGATTAAGCCCTTATAATATTATATTATTATAATATTAATACCAGATAAGTTCGTTGGTTCAAAATACATACATTTTCAAGCTAAAATAAAAATGTTAATTTTTTAAATTATTCTTTCTGTACCGAAATAAAAATGTAAGAAAAAAATTTCATAAATAAAAATAAGCATTTTCATAAACCAAATTTTTATTTTTTCTTTCATTTTTCTCAAAACACTCTGTAATATAATATACTCGTAAGTATAAAGAAAATGTCGTAAAATTGGCGCTAAATAAATTAGCTAAATGTTATTATTACGAGTACAATCGACATCGTTCAGTTATCACTAAGTGCCCTTGTCAAACTAATTTGCCAAATTTTGCAAGACGTCTAACAAATATTGAGCTATATTTAGTTCCGAACGTATAGAAAATTAATTGACATTGTTAGGATATCATTAAATTTCTCGATTCATCTTTAGAAAATCATCGAGTAAGATATTTTTAGGTTCCGCATAATTTGTTCATAGGATTTTGGAAATAGCGAACAAAGCCGACGATTTTGTTACATGTTTTTTTGTTTTGTATTTCATATGTAGCAAATTATATAAAATATTACTTTTGTCCGTGGCTTGTTTCATTTAAAGACATCGTTCCAAATAACAAACTTGACGTATTCATGATAATGTTATACTAATTTATGTATGAATCTACGGAAGTTGAAGTTACAAAACATAAATTCATATTACTCTGTGAAGTTCAATCGCATAAACTTTTGTTTAACTCAATTTTCCCGCTGAAACTATATCTTGAACATTTTTATTAGAATTGTATTTTTATAAAAATGTTCAATGTTCTTCTTGAAGTCTGTAAGCAATAAATATGATATCGAAACCGCACAGTCGCGTGTAGTTTTAGATTATTTTTAGTGCTTAAAACATAAATAGAACATATAATATCAGAAATATCCGATACATTGGTCATTAAATTAATGATAATAATAAACAAAAGATGCCTCTACTAAAAAAAATATATAAATATGAATTCAATGTAATTTAAGCTTAAAAAAGCGTTAATGTTGCATGCGCATTATTGTGGACTATTGACATAATAAATATATATGTTGATATGTAACTATTACTTTTCGTTGGTAAATCGTTAAAAAAAACCTAGGAAAATGACTGAATATTTGAACTTTAACCATATTACTACATTGTTCAAATTTTAACCCTTATTTTTCCGATATACGATGTTTGTTTGTAATTAATTTCTGTAAAACAAAGAACGGTACTTTTTATTTATTTATAATTTGTAGGCTTCATATAGCCTTCAAAATCAGATATTTAAATCGGTAAATTTTCAGTAGGTACACCCATATTCATCAATATCCACATAAATACAATAAGCCTAAAAACTTATACCACCTATACCTAAAAACTTATCGAGGCATAAGGGTGTCATCTTTCACATCTTTCAAATCCGGTAATTAAAGAGGGTTCAAAAGTTGCCTTTTGTTATCAAAATCAAAAATCAGTTTAATTGTTTAAATTAAAATAGGACCAATAATTACATCATTTTCACGTTATTTTGGCCAGGTAAACATTTTGTTTATTTATTTAAGGAGAAATATTTGTATATTTATTAATTACAAAAATACTTTAATTTTATACTACTTCTGTGAGCCTAAGCGGCTCATTATTAGAAATAGGTATCAAATTGTGGCAGAGTGGGTTCGAACCTGGTTCGAACTCTGACTCGAGAGTTCGCGACACTAACCTCGGGACCACAATCCGACACTATTAGATTTTTTTTAGTTTTTATTGCAGCTGTAGATCTCATGCAACTTTTGTGACCCCATTGATCAAAATTAATATATGTATATCATGATATATTCTGATTTTTTTTTTAAATTAATAACATATATCATGATGATATATTTTGATAATTATTTTTTTCCATATTTTGATTTTAAAAAAATACATTTAAATCAACTGAAAACTGTATTAGCAGATATTGTTTCTTACCTCTGCCAAGAACTCGGTCGGTGCAGATATGGACTCGTCTGCATCAGTGTACTCGGACAGGTCCTCAGCGCTGCCGGGACGGGCGACCTTGCGACCATCTGCCATTATACCTCCACTGGCGCTCCACCCAGATACTCAACCTTGATTCCTACAGTTAACGACACTTTGAATTTATCACCAAAGTAGGGATCTGTCAGACAGTAAACAAATGGCCAGTCATTTGTTTATCTGTTCAAATTTAGCACTGTTAGCTCAGATTTGGAATTTCAACTAACGTTTTTAAAAGCGAAATAAGCAAAATTTGTAATTCTACGAACATTGTAATGAAACGATTGCGATTGCGATATGATTCTCATTTATCTGATATTTTCAATAATTACGTTTTTGTGCAAGTAACAATTTAGTAAATTCAGTTTTTGTGCGCGTAACGATTTACAACTTTCTAGCCTCGGATATTTAGAACAATATTTTTTAATGCAAAACTTCCGTGGCGTTTTTCGAAAACTTTTAATGATGATGAACAAAAAAAATCGATGAATTTCATTAATTCAAATTCGTTTTGTTATAAAAAAATGTTGATAAATAATAAATCAACAGTAGTTTCATCTAGAAATATTAATGATAAATATCAATTATTTAGAGGCTGATTTCACGAATTTCATAAACAAAAAAATGGATTTAATTTCGAATAATTTTAATCGTAAAAGTAGAAATCGTTTCACCACTACAAATACCTTACTATTATAATATGTTCACCTATCTACTTATGTGAGTGTGTGCGTTTATTTAAATTAAACATTCTTCCCCCTGATTTTATTTAATCGATGGCCCTAATTATTAGCAATTAATGAAGTCAATTTAGAATATTTCTTGAAAGTAATCAGCAAAAATATCAAACATATCTTTTAAGGTACCCCAAGCAATAAAAACCCTTAGCAAGTAAAAACAGGGAAGAAAACTGTGCTGAGACTGTTTTTTGATTTTGGAGAAAATACTCACATTATTTATATTTCAAAATTGTAATTTTTCTGTTAGTAATTCACGAACGAATTTGAATGCCTCTTTAGTTTCGAAGGGCAGGAAACGCAATTGCTATGTATACTGGTATGTTTTCGACCGTTAAACTTTTGCGAATAGATCGATTGAGATTTAGCTTTCAAATTGGCATCTTTAGCATTCAAAACTTTCTTGAGATCGGCGTGAGTGCTGCTAACACTACGACTATATAAAATTCTCTCGGATTGAGATCTCCCGGAACTGGACTTGGTTTCTTTAGTCTTTAGTAATTGCTTGTTCTGATTCTGTTCGGGGCTTTTTACTTTACACGCTGCCGATTTGGTTTTATTAAGTTTCTTCGCTACTTCGGCGGATAAATTAATTTTCCTTCCAGAATCTTCTTCGGCAAATTTGCTTAACTCATTACCTTCGAACTCTGGACTTCCTTCGGCAGAGAAGGAAAGAGCGTCTCCAATATGCGAGGATAGGTCTCGGCCGCTGGAAACTGGGTAGATAGTTTCTATCGAAGTTTCGCTTTCCGAAAGAAGAGTCACAAACGGGATTCTTACTTCCAAAACTACCTTCTGACGTTCCGACGACTCTTTTTTATAAGGACTGAAATTTTTAGCGCACAAATCTATCTCTTGCTTCGTCTTGTTCGATATGCTGCTTAATGACCTTGTAATTATGGGTGGAAGATGCTTCGAGCTATCGCGCGGAACAAAGGTTACTCCTGGAGAGCCGTTCTGAACGTTCGTATCCTTTAAAGATATCTTTTTGGATAGGGTGACGCTTTTGCTCCTCACCGGTCCTTTTATGATTTTTTCTGATTTCTTTTTCTCTTCTTTTTTGCACTCTTTTTTCGGGTTACCGGACGCTGCGGACTTCCGGAATGATATGGGGGACTTCCTGAGGACTTTCCTGTTGTTATTGGAGTCCGCGGAGGACTTGGACTCGCGGGGACTGCTGTCGCGCTCGGCGCGCGCGAGCGCCTCTATCTCGGCTAGCTTGAAGTCGCGGATCTGGTTGGTGAGCGAGTCGATGATCTCCTTGGCCGAGAGGGCGCGGTAGTTGGGCGGCGCCAGGGACCGCTGCAGGGCGGACGTCTTGGGGGCGCGGGAGTGCGGCGGCGCGAGCTTGCCCCCCAACCAGCTGCCGGGCTCTAGGCTCGCGTAACACTTGCGGACCCTGCCCGAGCACACGGTGCCGAGCGACGACTTAGAACCATTCTTGTTGACCTTGCAGACGGGGAAGCTCCTCACGGGAGGTCTGTAGAGACGGCTGTTCGGCACGCTCCCATGTTTAAAGGTCGGTTCGGCGGAACTCTTTTTCTTTGTACGTTTGTGTTTTTTAGAGCCGCTTTCGGTTTTATTGCTCTCAAAATCGCCTCGAAGTTTGCTATCTTTAAGGGTGGTTGTTTTTCTGCGAACAAAATAAAATATTATGATATATACGATAAAATATTACGTAATCAAAATATTTGATCGGAGGCATCGGAAAAACATACTGATACATTTTTTTAAATTCAATATATGGATAAATATGTAATATTTATATTATACCCCACCTAGGGCTTAGAGCCCTTGTCCGCTACTACACGCCTTGAAGGGTGAAAATACACCAAATAAACAGACAAATATTCTCCACCACCTCCCGCGATACATACCTACATATAGTGCAGAGTGCATTATTAAGTACCTACTGTTTAGTGTATGCGCAATGCACGTGCAGTATGCGAGTAGCGCAGTACAACAGCGCCACGTGCCTCCGGAAGCGCGTGAGTAATGTGGACTGTTGAACATAAACATGTTGCACGTTGCTGCTTCCTACTCCGTGATACGGCTACACAGCGACTCGGAACAAGGCTATATATACATATTCCATTGCAAAGTATATTGAATGTACATATTCACGCTAAATATACTGGAAAAGTGATAAAAGGGACTTCTTATTTTACGGTAGAAGATAGAAGAGGGACTTTTTTTCACCATCAAATATTCAATAAATTATTTAAAAAATTAAACACTTGTATTAAGCCACTAATTGAGTTTTATTTCACACTAGTTTAAAAAACTACAGATGTTTCATCGACAAGTGATCACAAAAACTAACGAGCAAAAGATAATTCAGGTATCGGTAGAGGTGGGTGGAGTAATAACTAAGGGGGGTGTTAGGGGTGGGACTTGGTTCAATAAATTAATTTTATCTAAACAGTTTTTTTTTCTCTTATATTATATTTACTTCCAAATATTTATGTATGTATTCATAAACTTATTGATTTCCTATTAAATAACTGTAATATTTTGTTTGGTTAGAAGATACTTGGCAACAAGCCCACCAATATACATTTAATGTATACGAGAAGTTTAATAAAGAAATCACTGTAATAATCTTGTGTAGGATACTAATGAGGATATTTAGTATTTATTTGTCTTTTAGTTGTCGGTACAGTTGAGTTTATGACTGTGCGGTTTATGTCCTAATGTCTGTATTGTTTTCCGAGGACCCATCGATTTTCAATATTTTCGTTAGTGTACCATAGATATTTCTATTGCCTACGATTCTGTGAATTTGAAGATTTCACACATGACAAACAATTAAAAGAAAATCACAAAAGCCTATTGTATCTGTATAATTATTTTGGAAAAATTATCCAAATTAACAATTTTGTTTTCTTGATAAATCGCCCACTCCTTTCAAGAACGTAATAAACCAAAATTCGTCAGTTTTCAGTTGTGCATGTTTTCGGAATGCCCAGAAAATGTACTATATCCCAGCAAAAGAGGCACATTTTAAACTTAATATTTACCCGCTACAGGGCAGAAAGTGTCGTTTTTGCATTTTGAAGAAAAGGTATTGTTTAATCATTTTTTTAAATGTACTAAATATTTTTCGCATATCGCATATCGTCCGCCTCCGTAGTGTAATGGTCAGCACGCTCGGCTACCGTTCTAGAGGTCCTGGGTTCGATTCCCAAGGGGGGTAAAATAAATATAGGTGATTTTTTCACTGTAATATTTATTCAATACTTCCCTGGACTGGTACCTGAAGCGGAGGGCTGATCACCTTTCCTTCATATGTAAACAATCAAGATAACACTGCGTTTATATGACGCATGCCCTATGCACAATTGGGGTGCGGATAAGGGTTTTAAAAAAATATTTTTCAAATGGAGAAAAAACCTTCAGGTTGTACCTAAGAAGATCTGTTGCACAGTAAAAAGTTCAATAAGTGGCTTGATATTTATTTTAAATACATTGTATTATATTTTTAAACTTTAAAAACGTTCTCCTGAAAAATCAAGTTTTTTTATTTATGACGTTCTTGAAAGGAGTAAGCGATATGTATATATTACGCATAAAAGTATATCCATAAAATAAGGGACATGACCTCATATTACATTTGTTATAATACTCGTACTATATGAGTAAGTACCTAAATAAAAAGATCCTCGTACAAAACACGAAGCGGACAGTCGCGTATTTTATGTCCAAGAGCTTTACGATTGCAGCTGTAGTAAAGTGAGATTGTACTCGTAGATTGCGGCGTTTAGGTCGAGAACACATTTATTTATTACACTTCTTCAGTGACCTATTCATATTTATATCCGTTTAAATTGGGGTGTTATTTTATACCACACCACTACCAAAAAAAAATGGCACTGGTTGTACCTTACACTTACAACATACGAGTATATCGATCGAGCTCATATAGATAGATATTTTTTTGACTTAAACAAGGTAGACAAATTTGATTAATTAAATTCATTCATATTTGATGTTTTTTCACGTCTATGTCGAAAAATCATCAAATATGAATGAAGGTGTCATAGAAAAAACATTGTACAAAACCTCAAGTTGTAGAATATGTTTTTTTTTTACATAATTTGTTAAATCCATTTTTATTTCAAGTTGAAAATGGACATAATTCAAGATGGCGGTTAAGGGTGTTCTCTCAAATATACAAATCAGCACGCGACCGGTTGTGCGAGAAGCCATACGTGTTGTCCGCGCACATATTTTTTTTAGAAAAAATATTGGAATTAGATTTATTTTTAACAATATTTATTTTTAAAAAAATTAAAAAAAATAAACTCCTCACCTTTTAATATTTTTTTTCTTTTCAAAATCATATACATATTAATTTCGAAGAAAAACTTATTTTTCAATACAAAAACGGTAGGTACATAAAACAAAAACCCTGGGTTCAAAGAAAATTAAGTTACAGGCTATTGATTATCCCGTCTTAACACAATAGGGTTGTAGTCCTGAAGATTAAGACTACAAATGACCCTCTCCGACAAATACAAAAGAAAACTCCTGTATTTATGATTATTTCTTTCCGTTTCCTAGCGACTGTGGATTCGCTTAATTGCTTTTATATGCGCTTTTCATAGTACTTTTGATATTAACGGATGTATTTAAGAATCGCATTATCAGTATACATATTTCATACATATATAGGCATCTTGTATACTGTACGCGGTACACTAGAAGGACGGAAGTGCGGAACTGAGTTGTGGAAACTTCCGTTATAATGTGCAATAAAAGTCTATCTAAACAAACGAAACAATACTACGAGTACATTCAAGATACGGCGGCGCTGGAAATATCGACTGCTGAAGCTTCCGTATTCTTGCATCGGGTACAACTTCATAGCATTGGCAAAATCAAAAGAGAATACAATATACAAATATGTATTGTTTGCAGTCGAAAAATGTCCACGGACGTAGAAGGTGTACTGCAAGATTTTTGTTATTTTTATATTTAATATGAATAAACATACATATTTACATTGCAAGACTGTTTTTTTAAAAAATATTTTTCATATCAACGGATCAATCACCGCGTTTCATCATATCCAACATCGTTTAACCAATTGGTTAGATACGATGAATCTCGGTTGAATCAGTAGATACATTAATATAAATACAACCATATGTGTATTTAAATGAATTTATTGATATATGTAGTACTAAATGTTTATTAGAGCTGTTAGCATTTTCTTCGAAAATCGATACATCAAATTATCTCGAATAACATTTTGCGAAAACGCGGGTAAATAATCGAAGTTTTGAATTTAAATTAGTTTCTAAGTATACCATCCTTCATCAAACTGTTTGTTAATACTCTCTCTCATTCCTCATCTACAATTTATTATATCTCGGCCACGATTTTCTAAGCCTCATCCATAACTTGGTTAGCAAACTGTTCTTGTTTTCCTAGCGGAATAATAATTCTACCCCTATTATTTATAAATGATGAGAACAGTTTCTAACCACTTTGGAAAATCGAAATAACTCTAAATACGTAGTAGAAAATATGTACAAGTGCTCCAAGAGAATTGGAATTTATGGAAAAAATCCATTAAAATAATTCTCTGAAAATCAATAATGCAATTATAAAGCACTTGAGAAAATTTAACAAAAACGTTTGAGTATTTGATCATTTAAAAGTGTTAATTTACAGCTTAATAAAAAATACCATTTGTTTGTTACATATTTCATTCAATTTTGGGTGTTTTGCGATCGTAAATAAAGTAATGTATGGAACAACAAACTGCGATTCCGTATATTAACATTATAAATCCCTTAAAATTCTTTGTATACCTTTTTTAATAGATAGACAATCGATTACATTTTTTTTGTATTCCCGATCACATTGAAATGTTTCATTTTTTAAATAAATAAATAATATATTTATAATATTTTTTAACAATATCAATTAATATTATATATAGATTTGAAATTCAACTTCTCACATGTTAAATATTCTAATTAATATTTCATTGTGATTGTTTATCATGAGTACACACTCGTCCGTATTTACATATTTAAAAATAACAATGGATAGGTTCTCTATTATTAACTTTCCATTATATCATATTGCATGTTATTCCCTTATAATTTATTGTGACGTATGTAATAGTATACGAATCGTATTTACTTTTGCAAAGTTCAACAGACAGGGTCGAACCGCCACTAGCGTAGAGCCGAAAATAAAACTGTTCACTTTATTATGATCCATAAATCTGTGTGCACAACGTACAACGTACCTAGGAGTACGTACAATGCATGCACAAAACGTAATACGGGCACAGGAAGGCTTCACCAACACCAGGGAAATGGTCTCTTGGGACTTAAATGGTTTCAGGAAATTTATCGCCTTTTTCGGCCGGCGGGGTTTAGGACCTTTTCTCTTATAACGCTGCATACTCGAATATTGTAAATTCACATTTTTTCGTTCAAATCTTCTGGCGATAGCCATAGTAGCGAATATACCACATAAACCTTTAACTGCAACAATATTGTCACGTCTTGTTTATTTAATTTGCAAAATTGGATTTTAAACTACCTTATTAACAATCCCGCCGCTTCGCTGTAGGGGTTTTTTTTAGCTAAACTCACTATCCTGGGGGAGTCTTTGTCCGGAATAATTGTAATTCATTCTTAAGAAATAAAAACTCTATGCAGATTAATGAGGGGGGAGGATGATGTATGGACAAAGGACGACACTTCGTCCCCACCCCTCAGGATCCCTATGCCTATTTAATGCAAAGGGTATGCAAAGATAATAGAACGCCACACCAATCTGTCTTTGCAAACAATCTTGCAAATTCATGCATCTCCTCATACATACCCGCCAATTATTCTGACTCCTGATCTATCCTAACCTAATCACTTTCAAGTATGTATTTGAAAAACTCGATCATGTCAAGTTTTCCTCGGTCTTCCTCTGCTCCTATTTCCAACTACACCCGTCTGATTAAACTATTTTCTTCACACATTCGATTCAATAAGATTTCATTTATAATTAAATAACGGTTAAATTATTTATTGATTTGACATTTACGCTATTAAATTATAAAATACTTCGATAAAACCAGTTTTTGAATTTATTAATAACACAACTTTAATTTAAAACAATTTAACAACGACGAATTAAAAACCGTTGTTAAAGTTATATTTCTCAATATTTTTCTTGCTCGATATACGTTATATTCTGACAACTATCCGCACCTAGCGTTGCATAAGATACCGTGGTAGATGGATACGGCATTAAAAAAAACGAATAAAATAAAGAATTCAAACTTTATCGTCGATTATGTTATCAGAGTTAAGACGACGAGATCAATACAAGTCCTGTTTCGATGCTTAACGTTATCTGGACCTTGTGTATTTAATAACATTTTACTTGTTAAGGCGTGCACGAAACAATACTTAAATTAGTTTTAATTTTAAGCTGAAATTCGTGTTTGTAAAATACAAGTTTCGTTACTTTTCATGGTAGCTAGAACTAATTTGTAATGATTAATTACTACGGTGGCACAAAAAATACTCCATAGTAAAAATAAAATTGTAAATATCTTGTAATAATTATTTATATTTCATACGGGTAAAATAACGTAAATTATTATATTTTGATTAAGGATTCAGAATTTCAGCAGGTAGCATAGTGGAATCATATTTCTCAAGTAGGATATACAAACACCCATATCCGGAGCATGTGTAAGACGGAAGATATCGTGAAGTGGGGACGACAACGAAGGCGACACTGGAATGAACACGTAAACAGAATGTCAGAAGACAGACTTCCACGTATCGCCCTTCAAGGAAATCCCGAAGAACATAAAACCCGAGGCAGTACCCCTAAAAGGTGGAGAGATAGATGGCAGTCGATATCCCAGAATTTCTGGGTTCAAATCCACTATACCACAATTAAATACCTATTTTTAATAATGAGCCGCTTAGGTCAAGAAAATAGTACCTGTATAATTGAAATATTTGTTTATATTATTAAAACACAAATATTCCTATATAAAAAAATATACACGAAAATAAATTGTAGATTAGGCAACTCTTAAAAACTTCACTTATTTGTTTGTCTACGTATTAGTACCAAAAATACTTAAATACACACAAACACACACACACATATATATTTATATATATATATATATATATATATATATATATATATATATATATATATATATATATATATATATATATATGTATATATATATATATATATATATATATATATATATATTATATATATATATATATATATGTATATATATATATATATATATATATATATATATATATATATATATATATATATATGTATATAAATATATATAAATATATATATATATATATATATATATATATATATATATATATATATATATATATATATATATATATATATATATATATATATATATATATATATTATATTTATATATATAAATAGAGAATTACGGTGAACTATGCAGGATACCATCATTATTTCACTATTAGCGAAAAGGGTTACGTTGACAAGCTTTATTTCAAAAGTAAAACGGACTGAAATAAATCCGCAATTATAAAAAAAAATCCTTTAATATCAATCTCAATGCCCCGATATTCAGTCGACATATGTATGTACTGTGAATTTCCCGACGGGTTCTCGGGAAAATTTGTCAACTCTAAGCTATATACATATATTAAATTTTGAGATTTACTCCCTACGCTCTATAATTATAGTATCATTCGCCTTTTATCTTCCCCTTATACTCGTAGATTATTTATCTAGAGCAAAAAACACACATTGACTGCTTCAAGCTGCAAAATAAATTATTCAATTCGAGATGAAAATGTTTGCTTTATTCCATAAAATTTCTCGCGGGTTTTTACGGTTAAGAGTTTATTCTTAATATAATATGCTGTTCCTGGGAAATTATTTTATTTTTAAAATACATGAACATGTCCGTTACTCCGTGGTAAAAGCTTCCGACTCCTGACAGGGTGTCTGAAGGCGCCTTTATATTACAGAGTATGGAGTGAGAGAAGTTTATTGCGCGTGAGAGAGGAAAATGCATTGTCGGATTCCCAGAGGATGGGGAAGGGACTCTGGCGCTTTGTGAAACCCAGCACAATGGAGACGGATCGGATCTTACAAGGACCAGAAGTGATCGTAAAAAATCCCAAGGCGATAATCAAATTGTATTCTACCTATACATACGAGTCTATATTCTCTAGTCTAAATTTTTATTGCTTTTTTGGACTAAGTAGCATCTACTTAGTCCAAAAATGCAAAAAAAAAAGTACTACAAAAAAGTGTCCCTTACTGTGTTTTGAGTTTGGACAGCTGTACTGAGGTTGAGACAAAGAATGATGTCATGAATTGTTTGTTTATAGTGGCATTGAAACAGAAATAATTCGATCATTTATAACATATCTCCCTTATTTTTGTACAGATTTAAATAAGAATAATACCGATTTCCTGTGAATTTTTATATTGATTTACTTGTTAATAATAAAAATTAAATAAACACTTTATAATAGCCTATTATCATAAAAAAAATATGTTCCATAAGGGTGCATTTAGTTTCCGTTCGAAATTGTGTATTTTTTGTGATATTTCTAAATAGCTACATGATTTGATTATAGTTGAATTAAATTTCGTAGGAAATAGATGTCACTTAGTTGAATGTTAGGTAATTCAGATAAGGCATTTGAATAAAGTTTGGATTCGCGTGCTCGAGAACAGCGAGTACTTGTTAGTTTGTCAATTTATTAGAGAGTCGTGCAAATCAAAACTTTCCGACTCGCTACTTTCCCACGATACGGACACGTCACGATACGTCACGTCACGTCGCGACACGTCACACTCCGTGACACTGAGCATTTTACTTAGGGCGATATCTACGAATCTCTCCTAACCGTCAATTTGCGACAATAATTATTAATAACGAGACATTTCGTGATTCTCGCGACGTGATCACAGTTCTGTCATGATAATTGTAAGCAATTATTTCTAAAATTATGTTCCAACAAACTTTAAAGGTCGTAATACGATGTAAGTCCTAATTTGAATATTGATAACTAAAATAAGATAAAGAAAGGAATGTAAGGCTGAACGAGAAGTAATTGAAAAGATTAGGAAGAGTTCTTTACGGTGGTATGGACATGTGGAGCGAATGGATAACGAGACAATGACTAAGAAAATATATGTGGCGAATGTGAGAGGGAAAATAGAACGAGGACTACCGAAAAAGACACAATCAGATCAATCAGAACCTAAAATCTGGCGCTGTCAAAAGTCTGCGTAATGGGAGGGCATGTATTTTTATTTTATTTTATTGGAAGGAAGAACAACAGTTACAATATATGATACATACAGAATACAAAAAATAAAATCATGAGTACCAATTATAGTTCTTCACAACTATACATAAGAGAGGTCTATATAAAGGAAGAGACATGAGACAAGGATGGGATAAAGAAAAAAGGAGATGGCAGTGATAGGAAAGAAAGAAAAGGAAAGGACAGGGAATAGAATTACTTTTTTAGGTTTATAAGATTTCGAACAATTTAGCTTTAAATTTTGAAAGATTGGAGTAGAACATATCAAGGTCGGTACAACATTCATTAAATTTCCCACAACTTCGATAAATAAAGGAATTTTTTGTATAGTTCTTTGTTGGTGCTGGATTATAAAAGGTATGACTATGCCTATTGATTCTAATTGGACAGTGAAAAGGTATCTGCGCAAGAAGATAAGGGCTCTCAGTCATATTATTTATAACTTTATACAAAAAACATAAAAAACATAATGACTAGATGTATGGATGTGAAGGAGGCTAGGAGTGTATGTCAGGACAGAAGAGTGTGGCGTTCCATCCTCTCTGCCTACCCCTGCGGGGAAACGGCGTGATGGTTATAGTAGTAGTAGTAGTAGTAGTAAAATAAGATATTCACGTCGTAAAATTCATCCTATATATGTTATAAATAGTATTATATTTTTCAAAAAATTATTATTTCAATATTTAAGTGCTTTTAAATTAACAATTTTTAAATTTTGTTTAAAAGTTACAAGATCACGAAAATACGGGTCTGTTAAAAAAAATATGCATAATTATTACATTTCAACATTACTATAAACAGTCGGAAATGCCTGCCTGTAAAATGCATACCGCCTTCTGCTGTCATTTTGATGTGAATTTTCAGAATGAAAAACGATAGTTTTTCATGCTTATTCGTCAGAAATTAAAAAAAGGAAATAAATAGCAATTATTTGGAATGATAACAAAAGCTAGCTGTTAAACTGTCTCGAACAAACGAAAGCATAGAGAAAGTAAAAATCCGGTTGCGTTTTTTTTACAGTTTTTAATTTTCATTCATAATTGGACGAAGGCAGGATACGGGGGGTGGAAATCTACTTAATATCATTTTTGTATGAACCATTCCTTAAACTATCAAAAATTTTAACATGTTTAGTGAATACTGGTAATTGAAAAAGTTAACTTGTCTATCATCTGTTCAGTTACCGCTAGTTGACTGAAAAATTCCTATTTTGCTCAACGAAAAATATAATATGCGATGTTTATACATCGAAGGCTTGAATGCAAAGTGGTATATTACAAAATAATCATTATACCAAAATAACAAAAATGATAACGTACTAAGAGATGCAAAATGGAAGCGGTTATGGAATAGTAAGTATGAAATATACTGATATTATAATACATATGATGTTATAAAGAAATGAAAATCTACAAAGCTATAATATAATTTATGATACATCATACTAGTTTCGAGCTTTTAAAGGACTTTTTACAGCATTTTCGTGTTTAACTATGTAATGTAACAGATTAACCGGTTATCAAAACGAATATTTGAGTAATCGTTATAAAATATTAAGAATAAGCGTTCTTCTTCGAATATAATCATTATTCATCAACCATACAGGGTGGCACAAATTAATCACCCTTTCGAAAGATGTTATTTTTTTCCAAATGGCGTCGTACGTCAATCATATAAGTTATTTGTGAACTAGACAGCTGCAGTTTGCAAACAGATTGATAAAACAGGCACAAACATATATCAATACTGGCGGCAGCCACTAGACGGATATCATCTTTTTCACTTTAAGGTCCAAACAAAGATTTATATCACTCAAAATAATTTAGGAAAAAAAGTTATTTAAAAACAAAATTGGATGATTAATTTTGCGCCACCCTGAATCTGTTCATTATCGTTATAAAATATCACAGCTGTCAGAAATGTCAAATATGATTGACGTACGACGTCATTTGCAAAAATTATAACATTTTCCGATAGGGTGATTAAATTTGTGCCACCCTGTATATTGGGTATACTACATACACCATGTTTATATTACAACGGAGAAAGGGAAGCGAATAGAATGAAGTAAGTATTGCGAGGTATATGGTATGTAGTTTCTTAACGAAAGCTTCAGCTGGCAATAATCTTTCTGTATGCCATTATATACGTCAGAACACTACACCTTCAATATGAGAGTATAAAAAGAGGATTTTTGTTTAAAATTACGAACAAGTTGTAGGTTTTATGGTAGGTACATAATTAATTACAAAAAACATTCACATTCATCATTTTTGTAAAGCCTCCTGGGTACTCGGTACTCTCAATAGTAAAAGCGGATAAGATTTTTTCCTGAATAAAAATACAGGTCGGAGTTTACCTCGGAAATCTATTCAGATTTCATATTCACGTGCAATAATATTTTATGCGGTAAAGAAAGTTTTGTATTACACAAAGGCGACTATTCACAAACTTTGAAGACATTTGGGATTCTACTTTTGTTAGAAAACTTATTTTTATCATCTGAATCACAGAAATGTCTCCTTAAATGTATCATAAAAACAAGGGATGACGGAAAAAGGGAATGAAAATTTGTTTACTATTACTTCTTAGAAAAGAATTACTCTTCCTTGAAATAGTATCATATAAAAAAAGTTATTAGGGTTATGATCGATGTTCTTCCAATATTGATTATCACAAAATAAATATTTGAAACAATGTGCCAATAATAATTCTTTTGGTACTTAAGCAAACAAAAATACAAAATATTTTCATTGATTAGAGCGTATAAAATAATGTGAATGTGAATGTATTATGCAATGTAATGTATTTATGTACGTATGAATGATGAATGTTGCACGTGTGTAAAGTGATCACGTAGCCAGCCTTTGACAGGCCATACGACCTGAAAATACCCAGACTTGCATATTCTTCTTCATCTATGTTGAGGTGTCACAAATGCAAAAATATATCTTCCCAATTTGAATATATTGACTTGCATTTTATTGATTTTTTGGCGTACATCATGTTTTAGTTCTGGACTGAATATCGGAGATAGCGGTAGGTACTGTGAATAAACTACGATATTACAGTACTGTATACTTTGTAACATTGTATACCCAAAAGTGAATTTTTGCCTTCATCCCTCTTACCATTTAGTGAAATTGAGAACACTGAAATTGTCCGGGGAATTTCCATTATTTGAGAACTATCGACGAAATGACAAATACTGTTATTCTCTCCCGATCCTATATTACTAACGTACATTTAAACATATACATGTAGTAATACATGTACATATCAAATTAGCTCTGTGAACGTACGATATTGGTGTTGGGTAGGTAATACTAGAATATACGAGTATATATAGTACATATAAAAGGAGCTTTGTATTCGTACAATATTGGCATTAGGTAATACTGGAGTGTATGGAAAACTGTAATTTAAAACTCAAATTAAATAAAAAAAATTTAAATAACGGCATCAGACCCAATTGAAACAATTTAATTGATTACTAGGGTTCATCTTAAAAGGCCAATTCGAGAAGTACATAAAAGGCTGTTCCTATTAGGAAGTACATAGTTGCGGAGAAAAAGTTTTACAGCTTTAGCGTTAGAATGAGGCGAGGCGCGAGGGGTTTAATTTAATGAAAAGCCTTCAGAGCACTAAAATGCTACCCAACGAATACAATCATAAAAGTTTTGGCAATCATTTGTAACTTCCAAATAATGTATACATACATAGGTAGTACCTAATAGGTACATACATTTATTAACATGCTTTTTGTTTTTTTCATACGGGGGTCATAAGCTTTTATTACTATTGGCTGGCTGTATTTGAGAAATTATTATGTAAAAATGTATTTGAGAATACCATTTCCTTCAAGCATAACCCCTTTTTGTTCCCAAGAATAAGAAGGAAATTATATATTCTCCTTTGTTTCCACGATTAAAGATCCAGCAGGAAAACGCTACATATTATATGTTCAGCATATAATATGTAGCGTTTTCCTTTGCGATAGTACTCCAATATTATACTCATCTCCATTTTGAAATGCCTTTCGTAAAAATAATCGAACGTGGAGTATAATGATATTTTTTTTTACATAAATAAAAAGTTTAAATCAACTATAAACTTTTATGCATCGTTACGATATTAATATTTTTTGGCTCGAAACACACCTCTCTGCGAACAGCAGGACCCTAGCGTCACTAATTTTCAATTTTTCAAAAAGTAAAAATGAGTAAAATTAATATCGCACAATACAGAGAACGTGAAAACACTAAACCCTTTATGCTGTGGGTACCCAGCGTGGGACACCACATGACGTTTCGGGAACATTAGTATGGATTCTATGGTATACGAATACACCGGCTATGAAATATCATGTAGGTACTCAAATAATGTTTATTCCTTTTCTACCATTATTACATTGTATCGAAAAAGTTTCTTTGTGTAGAGTCGAAATTGAAATCTCTTGTTATTGTTGGACTCCGTCAGTTGTACGAGTGTGTAACAATTATAATAATAAACATTTCGGTATCAACCATAGTATTAACAATTTACGTATAAAGTACAGTATTATCCTTAAGTAAATTTAAGTTTATAAAGTTAAGAATAAATTTGTCTTCTGTTTTTATTCAATCATAAAAGTTTTAATACTGTAAATAGTATCTTTAAAAAATAATGCAAAAGATACGTGAAAGATAAATATTAACGTGTTAATTTTAGTTAAAATAACGATGGGGAAATTAGAGGGAAAAGGCAGAAAATGGTCCTTTTTCAAAAGTTGAGGACCTCTTTATCCTGAAGAGGGATCATTCAAGATATTCCAGTATGGCGGCCAACCTTCATTAATTGGAGAGAAGAAGATGCAAAACACGCGCTAGGTAACAGAGTCTTAATCAGGTTACAAATATTGTTATATTAATTCTTGAATGTTTTCCGCAGATACTTTGTGGCACGTTTTATAATAATTTTATAAAATTAATTAAGTTTGATTTGTTTTTTTTTTGTTTTTTATTTTAGGATTTTAATGGAGTGTGGAAGTTTTTGGTGAGAGTATTTTAATGTTTTTGATTTAAAATAAACCCTGATGATGACAAAGTATTGTCGAAACCGATAGGTTGAATTGTATTAATAAATAAAATAAAAGTGGTGAAAACAAAGTTAATTTATTTTATAAAGATATTGTTATATTAATTTACCCGTTAGATTTGGCTAGGTGAGATGAGGTTAGGTTAGACAGTAGACAGTGTAATTACTTGAGGCGCTAACTGCATCACTATAATAATTTAGGGTTACCACCACCACCGCTAACGACCACGTTTACTGCTAAACTTTATATTAACGTAAGCATTGAGCACAGATAAGAAACTTAAACATCGACATGCATACATAGACTTTTCACATTTAATTAGGCGCGTGCCATGCTACCAAATAATTGGATCCATTCAGCACGTGAAACAGTGACGATGCTTCGAAGCGAGCGTAAAGCTAGCATAGTTTAGTTAGGAGCGGGAACGAATTACTAAAGTGCCGAACAGACTAGAAACTATATAGACGTTAACGGGTTTCTATTGAGATGCAAAGCTTTGTTTTAATGTATGGAACGAACACGTCCCTTCAATACAAAATAAAATAAACAATTAAATCATATAGGCATATAAATCATACAATCATATAAATCTAGATCAAAAATTCTTTTGTTGTAAAGCTTTGCTGCCGAGAGAAATTTATAGATTTGTAAACGTGATACTTTTTCTATAAAAACCTGAAGAAATAAAACTTTAGCTTTAAGAAAACCGAGACCCCATTGTGCCTTCTTTGCATAGCTTTATTTGAATGAGACTTTTAATAAAAATAAAATTAGGATATTTTTGTCGTATTTCTATTTTTTACTTACCACACAACAAAACTTACGTTCTGAAGTAAATTAAACGAACAAAAAACTGGTCCGTAAAAACACTCATATGAATGTATCGAGAGCCATGTATTATTTTTATTTTAACCCCAATGTTATTTATTTCAATGTTATAACAATGAGTGTGTGTGTTTTTTTTGCTGCCGCTGTTGTTATTAATTTAATTTAATAAACGATTATTAAAAATAAAAACGACATGTTCTAGATAATGTATATATACACATGTACACACGTTAACGATGCCATGGTATAAAACATGCAAAAATAAAATTAATTTAGTAACAAAGACCTACAAAAAAACATCAGAATTCAGCGACTAAGGTACTGTTGTGTAACAAAACAAACTACTCCCAATTCGCAATACATTAAAAGAATTTTTCCCCTCCGAAGTAATCTTTTCTTTAAAAAAAAAGGCTTTTTTTATAAAATGACAAAGCTTTTATAAAGAGTACCCTTTTAAGAGCGGTAAATTTTCCAATTTTAAAGAGCAGAGTTCGCGGTCTAAATAAGCCATTTACATTTCCACAGAATCTAGAAATTTATTGCCTTCGGGGATATTGAGAAATCCTTTGAGCACCTGTTAAATAGAAGCGGGGAACAGAAAATCACCAGTTAATAAAAGACTCCTCGGGAAGAACAATGGCTGTCATTTTTTTGTGAAATGCCATCTTCTTCAAATGACAAAATATTGGTATGTTTGAAGAAAATACTATGGAAGCAAAAGCTAATTATTTTTTCAACAGTAATTGTATGCTCTAATTTTTACATACAATTTATTAAACAAGAAAATCTAGGAGCAAGAAATATATTTTTTATAAGATTTTGTCATATTCATCTTCGTAGTTAAATAATTTGATTTCAACCGAGATCAGTTTTAAAATAATTATTTCTATGAGTGGTGTTATTTTTTTACATTTGTTTCACAATGCTTATATATAAAACGCTGATAAATACACCACATTCTCTACATACAATTAACGATCAAGTAATCATTAAATTTACCTAAATTTAATGTTTTATCGATTTCTTTAAAAATATTATTGACATTCATCGCTTTACCCGAGAAGTCCTAATATAAACCCAACTCCAGCACACAATAGAAAGCTGTAAATATTAACCCAGCTCAAAGGGATCAAATGAACGTTCAGATTTCAAAGCTAACCTTTACATTTACTCAATTCGGTCACCTTTTCAGCCATTTACCCAATTCAGCCACCTTTTCAGTACCAGGAGCAAGCTCGTTGTCTGCTGTAACCCACGAGACGTTTAAAAGTAATTATTTTAAATAAACGATCATCGCAGGTTCCAGAATTTAAAGAAAAATTTAAGAGCGTAAATAAACAAGATACGCTTTGAAGGAGTCCTTTTAAAGCTCCTGAAGTAGCAAAAATAATGAACTTGAAATAATGAAATAAAAAATAATGAATTCTTTATGAAGAGGCAATACTTTATGTATTCATTTTAAATCAAACATAGATTTTTTGAGTCTACTAAGTTGTATTTTATTAACAAAAACACATTAAAAATTATACTGTGACAATTGTTTCGCCTTGTTAGGGCATTATCAAACGAATGTTTCAAACGAAAGACATTCGTTTGATAATGCCCTAACAAGGCGAAACAATTGTCACAATATAATTTTTTATGTGTTTTTATTAATAAAACACAACTCAGTAGACTCAAAAAATCTGTGTTTGATTTAAAATTAATACAAAAATTAACATGGAGTTCTACAAATTAAACGCCAAATCAATAAATGAGGCAATACTTATTATATTTTTTGGTATTTCGTCAATCAATTCAATTTAAGGGTGAAGAATATCTATCGTTCTTTTGAGCAGAAATGGTAGGTACCTTTTTTTGTTGGTTTATACTGAAATTCGTATTATCATTACATTATTATTATTTCTCTTTGCAAAGAATAAGCATCATTCAAGTTTTTGCACGCTCAAACGATAGGAAAAAATGCTGAACATTCGTTTAAATAATGCATGTAACTCTTGCAACCTAAATAGTTGAACTTGTTAAAGAAAAATGATACTTCAATTTAATTAAGATTTTTTTTTAAATCATGAAAAATAATTAATAGAGCAAAATACATATGTAGTACATTACTGTACAAACTGTAGTACCTATGATATAGATTTAAAATGCCTAAACCAATATTGCGATCAAAAGTAAGTAAAAAAAATGAGATAGAAAAGGTAGCATTATTTACTTTATTTATTATGAATCTTTTTTACAGCCATTTATTCTCGTTATTAAAAAAGAGAAACTATAATGTTTAAACAAACATAAATTTAAACTAGGATGGTTTTGTTACACACAGATTACACGTGAAAGGGACCCAGCG